>NC_068969.1:71284426-71496815 GCF_026419915.1 Harpia harpyja | reverse complement strand
TAGTCCCCCTCACTCAGTTTTGCATTTGCCTCAGACAAGGTTTCCTACTAGAGTGCACAATTTATTTCTTCAGAAAAGAAAGACTCTCCTGGTCTTTCAAGCATTGGTAGGAAGCCTCTGGTGCTCTAGTTCATGGGTTATATTTCAGGTACTATAATACTTCAGTCTGTATCTTCTAAATACTTTGAAAATCGCAAAATTTAAAAAAAAAAAGAAGAAAACCTTGAAGTAAATAACAACCACCATTTAAGATGCTTGCTTTAGAAATGTTTCTTTAGGTAATATTTGCCACTGGAATGCTAACACCAACTTTTAAACCAAATAATGTTACTTTCCTCCCTACCTTTCATTGGAGGCCCAAGATCCATTTAGCCCACTCAACTGTTATTAAATATTACTAAAATTCCTGTTAGGGAAAAAAAAAGACAACTTTCACCACAAAATTGAAACCTCCAAGAACGCATTAGCCTAGGGAAAGCTAAACAACCTTCTGGCTGAGCCAAAAGCCTTCTAGAGAGAGGGCAGAAATTTCAGGGTTTAGCTGACAGCTATGAGAAGAGTTCATTTTTATCATTTTTCCAATGAAGGATTAATGAAAAGTAGTAAAACAAAAATGACTATGCTTTTACCTTATAAGAAAAGAGCCAGCCTTGTTTCTTTGCTTTATGCTGAGGAAACACCCAGACAGCGGCTTGGGACTTTAACAAGAAACCAAAAATGTTGACTTGAAACCTGAAGGCAGACCTGGCTAACAGACAGCCCTGTTTCCAGCCTCCAGCAGCTCCCAAAACCAAAGCAGATATTCATCCCCACCAGTGGCTGCCCCCCATGCTTCCCACTGGCGCATCCCCAGCTGCCCAGCACTGTATCTGAATTCCTCACTCGCCCTGGCCAAGCACCTGCCATGCCTGGCAAGGGATGCACCAGCCCCCTCAATGGCCTCAGTGGAAACACCCCAAAATGCCCCGAAACAGCGCCAGTCCCTCAGGACCCCTGGTCCTGGACCTAGCAGGGGCTCGCAGAGCCAGGCTGACCCCAGTGGCTGGAAAGGGTCAGGAAGGGATCCAGCAGTGGGGAGACACCCGAGTGTGGGTGAGGAGTAGAAACAAGCCAGTAATCTGCTGGGATGTGGAAGATGTTGATCCCATTTCTGGCTTCTGTGGGGCTTAGGCCACTTGTATGCCCTCCTTTCTCTGCTGCGGGGATGAGCTGCTCTTCCTCTCAGCTGCTGTCAGCTCAGCTTGCCTAGGGCAGAGGTTGTCTCTTTGCTGTGCGGTTGTACCAGGTTACCTCCATAGCTCTTTCTTCCTACCCGCCTCCTTTCTTCCTCAATGTGTTTTGGAATTTCCTAAAGCCCTGCCTGCTGGGCTGGGCCACGGCCTGTCCCTTCTTGCCTGTGCTTTGTAGCCCAGTCCAATGAGACTGGGGCTTTCATGGAACCCCAAGCAAGGATGCCACCCAGCACAATGTAGTACCCCATAGCATCAGGCTTGTAATCACCTGTGCTGCCTGGCACAATGGAACCGGCAACTCATATTGGGCCATGAATATCACTGTGAAAATAATTAATACTAATATTAATAAATAATAACAATAATAGTAATAATGCAATTTGCCGTACTTGCTCAAGCAGTACTTCCTGGGAATCCTTACCAGGAATCAGCTCAATCACCTGTCGAAAGGAAAAAACAGAAAAGAAGCACTTGGTGCTCAAGCTGATCAGTTGGGAATGATGAGAAACAGTCAAAAATGAACACACTGTAATGCTCAGCATGTTGTGCTGCATCAGAGCAGACGTGGTGTCTCCAGGGAGCCCAGAGCTTCTCAGTTTCTGTCTTCTGAGCTAGCAAGAAATGCTCCCCTGTCCTTCTCTGGCTTTCATGTGAGGGTTTTGGCTATGCTGTGCATGATGAATGTTGAGACCATTAGGATGAATTCCTGCATTCTGCATCATTTCAGTGAGATGTACATTTTCCTCCTGAGGTGGTGTGTTGATGGATGTATCCATCACTAACTAACAGCACAGTATTGTTCTGGATCTTTAAGCTTGAGCTCTATAGATCTTTCGTTTCCAATTGGAGTAAACATTGCAGTTTATTTTTGTTCTCAGTAATAACATTTTCTTGAACTAACTCTACTGCATTTTTACTAAACAGAGACGTGAAAGGCGTTGTTCAGATTTGCTTTTTCAGGGATGGTTTTGGCCAGATTTACATCTGAGAACAAGTTGAGACTGAAATTCAGGCTTCATGGAAGCAACTGCTGTCACAGATTTAATCTCAAAGTAGTTATTGTCTCAAAACTTCAGGTGTATCCAAATCCCTTCTGGAGTATTAAGGATCTGATACCAAGGCAGATGGGGATTATTGCTTTGGATTTGGTCTAAAGGCATAATCTTGGAATTCCATGCTGAACACCTTTAGTATCAAATAGCCCCATTTTGGCATGGTCATAAATTCAAGTTCCAGAGTGCAACAACAACTCAGTGAAATGTCTGGAGTAACTTTTTTTTGATGTGGGCAAGGAGCTGATTCTCCCTCCCTCTCCCATCTTGCAATTTCATTCTCATAAATGTTTCCATTCTAGCAGAAATTTTTCCCAGAAAAATCAACCTCATAGCAGACACTCAACATTTCAGCTTGAATTGTTTGGCAAAATGATAAGCAACTGAAAGCAGTACTTTTTAATAGGAAAAAGTGTTGCACAGCAGTCTCTGTACCACTCATTATTTTAATCTGTTTGTCTAGCTGTGGTATTGCCAAGGCATTTATTACGAGAATATTTAGGGCACTGGCTAAATGTCAATTGCTTCTCCAGCCTTGCTGCAAAGATTTAGCAAAATAAAAAGGGAAGGTTCCCTTCCCTCATGCTTGGTACATACAGGTTTGGCATCACAGACAAAGCATCTTGTTAAAGTGGGGGTGGGGAAGGCCTCTGGGGAACTCAGTAACTCCCAAGAATCCCAAATGGCTGATCTGAAACACATTTTTCTTCTAAATCTAGAGGTATTTTCAGGTTTTTTCAATTTTTACACTGACTTTTAAAAAGCATTGGATAATACTGTGTTTAATGGTGTTGTAGTTACACATGCTAAGACTAGAATAATTGAGACTCCTCCTCGTGACTGTAATCTGGATTTCCTGGCTATGTTCCTTCAGGTCATACACTGGTGATGGAATGCATTACTCACAAACTAATTAGTGCATCTGAATTTATACATCGTTATTAATGTCTTTGTTTCATGCCAAAGTACATTTGGTGTTTTACAAAGCATGAAAGTGGGCAGTGTCTGGCCTAAGGAAAGGTTGACATGCACAATAGATATGTTTGCTGGAACAAAGCTGCTTCAATGATCAATGGAAAAAGTACTTGGAGGAGAAACAAAGCTTCACTGCCTGCCAGACATAATTAGACAAGAAACACAAGAAAGGCAATTATGGGTCTAGATTTTAGTGGCCTAGGACCACTCAGAGCTAGGTATCCAGCAGAGCTGGCTACATTTACCTCCACACCAGATCAAGAGAGGTGAATTCAGGTGGAACCTGAGGCAGGGGAGAACTAACAAAAGGATGGGGTGGTGGCAGATCAGTCCCAAGTGAGAAAACTGGGAGACTGTTGCCTCACAAAAGAAGTCTGAAGTGTGACAAGGCATAGGAAGGCTGAGTGGCAGCTGGGGCCATAAAAAACTGCTGGAGAACTGCTGCACGTGACACTCAAAAAGTGGTTTAAGATATGGAATAATGCCAACAGAAAGATTCATGGGGAGATAGTGGGCATGGATATAGTTAATCCAGAAGTTAGATGGAGGTTTCTCATCCTGGTGGCATGAGGCTCTGGAACAACCTTCCAACGGAAAGTGAGGGCAGATGGGCACAGGGTTGTGGGATGGAGCCTGGCCAGGTGTAAGGGAAGTGACACAGTGTAGACCCCGGGGAAGAGGAGCCAGCATTTTTGGAGTCCTTCCCAATTTCATATTCTTTATGGCAATCTGTGAGAATCACTAAACTGTCAAACCGTATGACCTCGAAGGGCAGGGGATATTGTATACAAGATATGTAACTTCTATTTCATATATTATATGTACTACAGGGGATACCTTACACCCAAATTCCTCCTAATGACAGTGTTTCCAACCTGAGTGCAAAGGATACAACTCAGTGGTTCATCTCCTAATCCCAGCAAGCTTCTAATCTTATTTTTTCCTCCAAGACCCAGCATTTTTTATGAACTCTGACTGCCATCATCTGAATCTGCATGAACCAAAGATCTGGTGCCAGTTTGCCAAATCTGAGGGACATGGGCTGAGGCGATCTCTTGAAGAACACCTTGGACACCCTCTCATTCCACCAGGCCTGTTCTGCCCACTGGTGTGCAGTGAGACTCAGGAATGAGATTAATAGCTTCTTCTTTCCCTTTTACTTCTTTTGCCTTTGTTGGAAGCATCTAACCTTTCACAGGACATGTGAACTTTGATTTCAGCTGTTTCTTCCTTGCAAGATGTAAGAAAAGTTGTACGCCTCACCTTCTTCCATATTAACAAGGGATGGTTAGTCACAATCTCCCCTTCCATTAGAAGAGGGAAAAGAATCTTCTGTTTTCAGATATTTGCCTCAATATTTCATTTGCTGTAATTAAAATTTTATTTCAGTGTCCTTGGAAATCAAATAAATTAGCTGCAGTTACAGCATATACTTTCTGCCTTGTTACTGGTAAAATGATACTCACCACATCAGCAGAACACACTGTGCTGGAAGTGCTCCAGTCCCCTGAGAAACCTTCTCCCAGTTATCATAACATGCAGTCAGCACACACGAACAAAGAATGAGGAAAGCTAAATCTAAAGCAACTCCAGTACTGTGGTTAGAGAATATATATAAATATCTCTTCAGTCTTATATTGCCCTTGCCTTTACAAAGGCACTTATCCTTTAAAATCAATGGCCAAATAAAATGTCCAAAGGTTTTTTTTTTAATTACTGCTTTTGCCAGTGAAGCTGGACCTAGGTCTCGTTCTTCGTCACTGAGTAAATGCTGAGTTGGATCCCTCCATTTTAACCAGCAAAGGGTGCGGCAAGGCATGATTACTGACTCTTTCACACTCTCTCTCACACATACTCTCTCTCTCTCCCCCCCATATATATATATGTATATATATATGCACATGTATACACACAGACACATGTATATATGTATGTATATAGATGGTTTGTTTTCAGATTTTTAAGTGACTTTTACAACTACGCAGAAAACCACAGTCACAATTTTTAAACACATTTTTGAAAAGAGTATGTGATGTCAGGATTTTTGAGTGACCAGTCCTAACAAGATGACAGGTCCAGGTGAATCAACATTGTCCCACTGAAGTGAAACCAGAGCAACAGCAGGAAGATTTCTTGAAATAGATACAGCCTTATACTACCAAATGTTTTCTATTTCAGAAAAGTTTGAGTTTGATGATTTCAGATTAATTTATAGGCATTGCTAATTTTCTCAGGTCTGTCGATGAAATGATGAATGGCATTGATTCAGCAAGTGGTGGAGATAAAAGGAATAAACATCTTTGGGGTCTGGGTCTTGGAGTTCATCAAAGCTGTCTGTTTTGTGTTGTTGCTTTTAATGTGAAAAGGTCACAATATCACACTTAAAATAGGTACAGCTGGAAAGCAATTCAAATAAATAAACAGTGGCTCCCACTGGGATAAACTGAGAGACTCTTTCCTTTGCCTTCAGAGGAAATAATCATCGCCTGTTCCCATAAAGCTCATCATTGACACATGTCCACACATGTGTATGCTAATTCTCATTTGCACCTCTCTTCCTCCATCATGTTAATACACGCCCATGGAAAGACTGCTGTGGCACTCTGTGCCCCTGGGAACAGGAAGCAGTGTGGGAAAGGAGCCACTTGGTGAATGTGACCTTGGTCACAAGGCTATGAAGCATCTCTCAGCTGAATCATTCTTGCTTTTTAAAAAGCATTGGGCAATGCTTTGGGACTCAGTGACCTGCAGGGACACTGTTTGAACTGATCTGCTTATGTGCGTGGGAGGGAGGAAGGGGCAAGCTTTACAAAGGACAAGTCCGTTAAAAAAAACAACAAAGCAAAGAAAAACCAACAGCCTAACATCCTACTGCAAAATATGCCTGAGGATTTCAGGGCTCGGAGCACTGAAGGCCCTCAAATTCTGCTCCAGCCATAAATATATGAACTAGTTAAGCTCTTCGTGGTTTTGGCCGATCCCAGCCATGTTTAGTCTTAATCTATCTCAATCACTAGCTACCTTTTAAAAATAACATTTTGTGGTTCCAAAACATCTTTAGTTAATCCTTGCTTAGTTTGGAAAGGAATTATATTTGGAAGGATGCACATGTCCATGTGGCTTTGACGGATACTCCCTTTACTCTTCTCATCCATCATAAATTTTCTTGAACTACAATGTATAATGCTCCAGCATCAAGCTACCAAACACTGGATTCTAAATAATATGGGTTTTTTCAGGGGAACCTAGATCCCGCATTAGACCAAAAAAAAATTAAACTCTTGAAAATATACCAAGTTGATACATGAATGTTCTTGGATCTTCCCCATAATGGAAGTCAGTGCTGCTTACCACACAAGAAGCTAAGGAAGGAGAAAAAAAAAATTTGTAATATTTCAAAGATCACGCCCACAAATATCTCTGGAAAAGGCCTGACATTTCACATGGAGATGTAGCTCTCTGAAGAATACGAACTTGGCTTTAATTACTGAATGTAAGGAAAATAGTTTCTGAGATTAGTTTCCAATCCAAGGGTAATTGAAAGAAAGCCTTTTAAATGGTTCATTTCAGGACATCTTTTGCACTCTTTTCTCAAGTGAAATATTAATATTAATTTCGTATTCCCCTCTCAAATTAGAGCAGTCTGAGAGACTGCAAGTCTTGAGAAATCTGGTCTCAAATTCTCTCTTAATACTTCTTAAGCAAACACTTCTTTCCTTCCACTTCACCTTTTAGATACCCTGCTGAAATTTTTAACCAGTCACATTATTCCAGAATGTGGAATCCAGTGTCTTCCAGTGTCTTCTTAAACATAGTTACTATAATTTCCTAAAAGAGAACTTTTCTCTTCTGCAGAGAACATATACATTGCTTAAGCCTCTCTCAAATTCTTAAAATAAGCTTGCATGATGTGTAGGCCACGGGTAGGTGTTATAAGTAGAGAAAAAAACTTGAAGCTGAATGCAACAATATCATACTAATCTTCTGTGGATATCCTTCATTTATATTATAGCTAGTAATGTGTATATCATTCTCAAATAAGTACTTTTCAGAAAGGACACTGTGGTCGGGGTACACTAAAACATAAGAGCTCTTAAACCACACTCACTTTTACAATGATGGCATTCTGTGGGAAAGACTTTATCAGACAGTTTTTGCAACTGGATCTTTGATTTGTACCTTCAGATTGCATTTGTGCTGGAATCAAGTGGTTAAACAACACATCTGCTTGATCACGTGAATATGTGCTAATGTAGCTAGCACACACACATCTGAGGCCACAGAGAGAAAAAAAACCTATTTGCACATAAATTTGTGCACAAGCAAAAAGGGGAACGCAATTGTAGAAGCCAGATCAAAACCACCTACAAAACAGTTTGCAAAAATGTAGCTCTAAATATTGTGAGATTTTGTTTCCGTGCTTTTTTTGAAGAGCAAATTACAGTGGCCTACAGATACAAACACATCAGCATAATATGCAAAGAGCACAATACCAAGTCTATGCTGTGCTGTCTGTGCAATTCAAAACAATTCAGTGTTAAATTCCAGAACACATGCAATTACACAAAACATGAAAACCTCAGGAAAAAAAATAGAAGAATTCTCAAATTAGTTCTGGTTTGAGAATCAATTGCCATTTCTCTTGTTTCCACCGAACAACTGGAACCGAAAAGCAGTAAAACCCAGGAACTGCCATCGTAAGGGATTTTAGAGTTTCTCTGCTAGCAACTGGTGGGGGAGGGAAGGAAGAATTATATCAGCAATTTCCAAAGTCATTTGCCATTTCTTATATTGTTCAAACCAAGTTAGTGGAATCATCCCCAAGAATGATGTTACACGTGGTGCATGGCAGTCACTTCGGGTCAGTTCAGCAGAGAAATGTGATTTACACAGCCAGCCATCGCATACTATGCCACAAGGTCCTGCTGCCTCTACCCACAGCACCCAGCACAGACAGCCACATGAACAGTACTGCAACCAGCCACAGCAAGGGGTACAGCCCTAACAGCTAAGAGTGGCTAAAGGATGCTTCAGTAAACAGGAACTATGATCTATCAATTTCATGAAATATCCATAAATATCCATATCTCAGTGTACATACAGATTTTTATCAATTTTTTTAAATTACTTTTCTTTAATGAATTAAGATGAGCCACTGGGGCTTCCATGTGAGCAAGACTTGCAGCCAGATGCCAGTGCTGCTGTAGTGCTCATCTGAAGCAAATGCTCTTGAAACAACTCTGCAGTAAAAGTCCAAAATCAGGGGTACTGTCTCTTTTGGCATCTTCTTTATCCCAATGAGTGGGATTACTTGAGTGTTAGGCTGCTATCCACGCGTAGGAGGGCAGCAGAGTTTAGTCCAAAGTCAGCCTATATTTGGTATTTTCAGTTTTTACAGTGTACAGGAAGTTATTGTGCAGCCATTGGATAAGTCGGATTTAGGAGAGGATTTTCATCCTCAAAACTTGTACAATCCTGGGCTGTAAAGGACACTTCCACAATGAGTCAGAGGGATACAGAGCCCTTTTGTTTACCAAAAGCTGGCAAATCATTTCATCTCAACCAACAGCCTCCTTAATGACAACATGCTGACTACTTCTAGCAACCAAATGGTTTTTCACAGCAGGGCTTAGGCAGTAATTTTCTCTAAGGAACCTGCTAGTATTTTATCTTGTTAGAGGCCATTCATCTTTACATTTAAACTGCCATATACAGAAGGGGACACTTAGAAAATATTCTCTGTTGGAACACAGCCGCTGTGAGATAAGATGCCTAATTTTCGTAGCCATATTTTAATTATGTTCAATTTCATCAGCTGCTGAAATGTCAGATGGAAGCACAGGGGTAGCACGAGCGGATTGCACCCACGGAAAGCAGATGTGAGAGAAGACTGAAGCCTGACACATCATGCCCTTTGGATTATGCTCAAAACTCCCATTTTTGCTACTACTAACACTTACAGCAAACCCTGCCGAAACATGCCTCTGAGCTTCAGCACTATGGAGTCAGAAAGTTTGCATGTAGCGGAAGAGAGGACATTTATTTGCTTAACTTCATGAAGAGGAGAATGGCAGGCTGCATGGAGCCAGGACTCAGAGGTCAGTAAGTGCTGTCTGTCTCCATTTTACATGTTGGTGGACAAGTTCCTGTTCCTGGTGCAAGCCCCTGCCCTTAAATTTGGTTATGTTAGGTTCTGTGGGCTTTGCATCTCGACAGACACTGTGGCATATCTCCTGTAGGGGAAACAGTTCTTCAAGAGTGACAAATTTTCCTCCAGGGAAGGTGTGACACAAGCAGGGCTACCTATCGCCTTCCCTAAGCTTGCTTCACTTTGATGTCCATTTCAGATCACTCCCCTCCCTCAGATGTGCTGTTGTATGCCAAGCATCAGCAACTATCCAGATCTTAACATTTGTTGTATTTGCATTGGAATAGTCCCAGATGGAAGAAAAAGGGAGTGATTTGAAAAGTGCAAGCAGTAGAAATTAATAAAATTTTCGCAGAAGTTTTTAAAAAATATTGGCATCAAAGAACAAAAGCATGGAGCAGTGGAGGTTAAGTATCAGACAGCATTCCTTCAGATATGCACAGAGTGCTGTAGCTTGTGATTTTACTTTTCTGCCACCTGATTCAGAAATTTGGAAGTAGGCAGCCAAGCTGACATTTCCCAGAAGCGGGGTGAAGAGATAAGGTCATTACATTACTCACCCTGACACTGTTTTCCCCAAACACCAAGAAACCACAGCTGCTTCAGCAGCCATGTGGTCTTCCATAGGGCCATGGAAATTCATCAGCATTTATTGAACAGATGGTGCCCAAAGCAGAAGTTTGTTCCACTTTCACTGAAAGAGAGAGATCAATCACAGAGAGACTGTCCCATGCTGACATCTGAGCTCAAGCACTGGTAAGCTGGCATCAGCTCTGCTCTCCAGCCATCCAAGTACCTCTAAGCATGCCAGCGAGGGCCAACAGCATCCTTGAGCAGTGCTCAACCAGTTACAAAGAAGGAAGCATCTGTGTTGAGGAACAAGTAGAATCTGGAAGAGGAGTCAGAGCAACCTCACGAGGGTAACCAAGAACAGGAAAATGCTAATATAGCAACAACAGGGCCATCGGGGCATGGGAGAGGGGCAGGACCTGGAATGCTGCAGGAACGCTGGATTTGCTAGACTGTGAAAGAAGAGGAGCATCTGGGCAACCTGGGTCCTGGTCTACTCATGTGCAGTTGATCTTCGTCTGGGTGGCAGGTGGTTGCTGGTGACAATGTTGTTGCAGGGGCAGTCACAGGACTGGTGGAATGGTGGCTGGTCTGGGTTAGAAAGAAAAGGCAGAAGCTGCTCAGTGTAACATTGTTCTTCTCCACTCCTATTAACTGGATTATTATACATGATCCCTTTGTATCTTTAAACAGTGAAATGTGTTAGTTCAGGGAGTGGGGTTTGCAAGTGATATGAATTTGTGAGGATTGGTATGTGGCAGGGTTTAAAATGTTGTTAATTTATATAACATCAGGAATCAGAAGGTAGAGCTACACCCATTGTAGGCATCCTTTGACTCCTACATGAACTTAGTTTGTTATTTTTAGGTTATTAAGAGCAAACCATGTCTCCAAATACCTATACATATCTGTGCTTAGCTAGACTATACTCAGTTACTCACTGAGCACACTGAACTACACAAATACTACACAATCTATTGTGGACATACACACTATATGGTATGCTCTATGTATGTATGAACTCATTATAATAATAAACACATTTGTGCAGGGTGTACGCAGTGTGTATGTAACTGAATACCAAACAGTACTGCTGAGTGCAAAGAGCCTCTGGGGATTACACCTGTTTGTACAGGGAAATAAAAGTTTCTTTCCCAACTTAGAGTCTATCCACAGATTCCCATTGAGAATTTGTTCATTATTTTATACTCTGACCGCAAAATTGTCGTTCTTTTAACGTGCTTTTGGAAAAAAATCAAAAAGATGTTGTGGAAAAGAATCTAGGCATGGAAAATAACTTAGACGTCAAAACTGTTCCAACTCTCCCACTGAGCTACCTCTTTCCTACTTATTCATGTAACCTTTCTCCTACTCAGAGCAGTTTTAAATGAAAACAAAAATGTTACATTAGGAAGTTATGCGCCCTATAGATGTGGATAAGAATTTCTTTCTCTTTTGGATGTCTTGGTCACCAAACAGCTCTATTAAGGAAGGTGTCTGCTGAAGCAAATAGCATAAAACTTACTCTACATTCTCAAAGTAGTATGTGTTAAGATTATTAGGTGATTATGACCATGGTGAGATGAGCTTTTAAGAGAAATATTTGAGGGCTGCCTCACAGAGGACCTATTATATCCCAGCATTACCACACCAGCATTCCTGATCAGACCTTTTAGAGCAACCCAGGACACCAGCCTTGGAAAGGAAGCAGTTGCTTTGTATCCATGCGTACAATATCACGTAGCTCTTACGTTATGCATCACAACACAAGAAATAGACTACTTTTTATTGAGGTGTGAATTAGTTCAACAAGAGTTTCATGTACCTAGCAATCACAGATGCTGTGAAGCCTGTTTCTGCTAAGTTTCTGTACCCCAGGATGAAATGATGAACAAGACCTCGTAGAAAGCCTGGCTGTGCTCTCTATGTCTGTGTCTTGCTCTAACTTGGCGCACTGGGCTGGAGGAATGGCAGCCCTGTGCTTGTAATGGTGCCCCCGACATGGGAGTGCTGGTGCCCAGCAGGACTTGATCCACTTTAACACCTGTGCAACTCCCTCAGTCCCACAGATAGCAATAACAGATCAAGCCAGCAATGCAGACATTGTATGTAAAGCCCAGCAATTATGGGCTCCACTGCAAAATGTTAATTTCACCTGATTCTCAGTATTCTGGGACACGAAAGAGTGAAGATACGTATGGCAGCACTAAATATAAGTGCTTTCCTCTTCCTAATGCCAGCCTCCCTGTCCTGTCCTTCTCCTCCTGCTTTCCACCCAGCCTAGCCTAAATTCAAGACAGATGTATGTAGAGCAAGTTCATCTACTTGCTTGTGCAGTATCTAGCAAGTAATTTTTATGTAGTATTGTTACAGAATATCCATGCTACACTAGTAATCAGTAATGCCTTCTGCATCCCTAAGGAAAAGTTTAGAGAGTAAAAAGATGGTGAGTGCACACAGTGCCTTCTCCTACCTCTCCGTAATTCACAGAGGCTCTGCAGGGCTAAAACTACAGAAATATTTGGGCCTGGAGTTTAGTCTTTTGCATCTTTCCAGGCCCTTACAGTAAGACTGTCAAAAGTCAAGAAAGAATTGCAAATCCGAAGACAATATAATTAGGATCCTTTCAAAACCATCTTATTTTCCTTAAATTATTTTTGTACTAGCCCATCGCAGGAACCCTGTATACTTTCCATTGAGTGGTAACAGGCCTGTTTGCTTTCTCTGCAAAGATGCTGTGGTTTCATTTGTTCTTCTGCTCTCTGAGGCTGGTGTGATATAAGAAATTAAGTTGATATGAGATACATGTGGGTTAGAGCAAGCCCATATGTTTAGGAAAGGTTTCCCATATGTCTGGGTTCCTCTGCGTGAGGGCTCCAGTCATGTACATAACCCTGGCAAACATCGTCAAACTGATAATCCTGTAATACCTACCAAACCCCTCACAAAGTGAAAACACTGTGCTTTGAACTTTCTCGGCATCTCTTGCAGCATGCTCTTGATGGGCACAGAAAGCAGCTGCAGTTAAGGGAACCCAGTACCTTGCTGGGAACAGTACCTTGGTAAGGTATAGGTCAGCTCTGAATGCTGGTGGGAGAGAAAGGAAAAGCCAAATGGCATAACGAATGAGAACTTTGAAACAAAATGAAAAGAAGAGAAACATGAAGACGAGCAATTTTGCTGACAACTTTAATGCTGCTGGGAAGCTGTCCTCTTGTATTACAGCACAGGGCTATACATTACAAATACCAGAAAATACTACTTGGCAGAACACACTGTTCTGTTTATTCATGAGAGTTTTTTTACACATTATCCTTGGTGATACTGTATCAAATTAAAAGGCTCAGGAATTGATCCTTTGCCTACTTATCCTAACTTTGGTTTAATTCCTTTCTCTGAGGTATCCCAAATTTGCGACGGTGCATGGGAGATGAAATCAGGCCTCCGGGTATGAAAGGCAGGTTAGTTTGTGGTGTAAATATTTGTCCTTTACCTAGAAATTCTGAAGTGCATAGGGTTTCTCATTGTAATGAAATTGCAACCCAGTGGTCCTCTGGCAATTCCTATTGAAATTTTGATGCATTTCCTTTCTTCTGCTGATGCCCATTCCTTTTTGTATTCGGTGTCATAAAAGGTTGCTTTTCAAATTATATATATATGTTGCTGCCGCATTTAGAGGCCCTGGAGTCTACATGGATCAAAATTCCATTGTGTGAGGTGTTATACATAATAAGTTACAGTCCTGGTCCCAAGGGGTTTATAGTCTAAGTTGACAATGCAGACAAAGCGGGGAGAGAGGCACTAGGCAGCATTTTCAAGTGTTCAGTGTTCACAATGACTTAAGAGGCTAAAGCTTATTGAAAGGCAACAGACTTGGGACTTTTTGTTACTTTTTACACTTACAATTCATGGTATGTATGCCCTACCCAATTCACGTCAAATGTCAGAGTATCAGCTGTCACAGACCCAAGCCATAAAATCCATAAAACACTCTGAAGGATTTTAAAACTATTTTAGATGTTACCGTAGTAGCCAGTGTGCCTATTTAATTGCCACATTGTCGCTTGAGTATTTTGTTAGTCCTCTGACATCTCATTTATCACAATCACGGTTCAAAATACTTGAGTCAGAAAAGCATTTACTGTACTGCATTTTCTTCCACCGTAAATGCATTTCTTTGGGGCTGTTGCATTTCCCACTTAGTTCTACCGCAGCAACCAGTTTTATCAGTGTTTTAAGCCCCTTTAATACTGTATATTATCAAGGATACATTTTAGCTTGCTTCCCTTCAAGGTTTTCTTGTACACATTTTAAAATGAGAGAGTTGCACCTTTCTCTGAGAGAGTTTTGGCACAGATGGAAATGCATGTTGTTTCTTAGACTTTTTGTTTTGGGGAAAGTCTCTTTAACTGAAATTTCTTTAACTGAACTCATGGAGTGCAGATGCAAATTTGACTACTTAAAGAAGACTGTGGCCTGAAACAGCTCTATGCTGGTTCTTCAATTTACAAAAGATTATATTTGGCTGACTTATGCTGAAAATAAGAAAAGTTAACTTGAGGATCATGTGCCACAGAGGTAGGCACTTTTTAAAGTTGTCTTTCTTTAAGGAAGTTCCCTCCAAACTTACATCCATTTTAAAGACCTAACACTAGCAATTGCTTAGCTTTGCCTGTTGAACCATCATATTTATCCCCGAATGCTTGTAACGCAAATGTCACTCTGATTGAATTGGAAGAATTAGTCTTCTGATTTAAAATCTCTTTTAAAATGCCTTCTAGAAAACAAAAAAATCTTGAACTTTTCCATTCATCCATAACAATATTTAAAATAATCAGACATTTTGTTTTTCTTTAACTAATTGTCTCTATACTGCACTCAAAACTATTTCACTGATGCCACAAATTCTAGTTAGGCTTTTTCTGGGGAAACTACTCATATGAAAAATTATCTTTGTCTTCCTGTTTAGAAGAAGCAAAGCTGGATTTTTGTATTTCTGTGATTTCAGGGAGTTGCAGAAGGATTTTCTGGGGCATATCAAGTGTTGCATTGCCTTGTTCTGGAAGGATCTGTCAGCTGACTGATCAGAGGATAAATGCCCACCAGCTCACTTCCTCAAGGGCTGGCCACTGGCCAGGTTATGAGCACACTTTGAGCAGTGACACTAGTTAAGTGAACAATATGTGGAGGTGCTGGCAATGCACTATTCAAAATAAAACCTACATTTCTTAGACCATTTCTTTAGTGGAATAGGTAAATTAGTACATCCTTCAGGTGTGTCAAGAAGTCACAGAATCATAGAATCACAGAATGGTTTGGCTTGGAAGGGACCTCCAAAGATCATATAGTCCAACCATCCTGCAATAAGCAGGGACATCTTCAACTAGATCAGGTTGCTCAGGGCCCCATCCAACCTGACCTTGAATGTTTCCAGGGATGGGACATCTACAACCTCTCTGGGCAACCTGTTCCAGTGTTTCACCACCCTCATCGTAAACAAATTCTTCCTTATATCTAGTCTGAATCTACCCTCCTTTAGTTTAAAACCATTACACCTTGTCCTATCGCTACAGGCCCTACTAAAAAGTCTGTCCCCATCTTTCTTATAAGCCTCCTCTAAGTATTGAAAGGCTGCAGTAAGGTCTGCCCGGAGCCTTCTCTTCTCCAGGCTGAACAACCCCAACTCGCTCAGCCTGTCCTCATAGGAAAGTCAATAGTGTGTATAATAAAAGTTGACTTTGCAGAAGTCAATGCTGCACAACTTCACCTTGGAAACAGGCCTCCAACTGTAAGCAGCGGTAAATTCATAAAATACAATCCCTGCTTGTACTTGCAGGGCTCACAATTATACTATATATACATTACATTGCCTTTAAATATAATAAAATGTAACTGAGAATATATGGAAGCATATTAAAAACATGGTTTTTTCATACCTTTCAAACCTTTAAAGGTACATACCATTAAATGTAAGGTAATATTAGACAAATAGATAAGCAACACGTTTAGGCAGGCTTTTGAATGGCTTCCTGCCATTGCTTTGCCCCTCAGCTAGCAAGGTTTCTCACTAAAAGGCAACACAAGCAGCCCAGGGACAGACCTACAGGCACATATCTCATTTCTCATGCTGAAGATCCAGGAAAGTACACTATGCTATCAGTACCACAGAATAACTAATTTGTGATTTATCTTCTGTGAAATGACTGTACAAATTAAAAAAACATGTAAAAGAGGCCAAGTGGCAGTAATGGGAGATTTTAACTACCAGCAATCAACTGGTACATTAGGAGGAGGAAATAAACTGGAGGCTGGTGATGTCTGTTTTTTTACTTAATAGAGAATATGCATTAAGTGTAAAAGGCTGGAATAAAGCCTGGGTTGCAGACAAGGGAGAATGAGGTTTAGGAATAGTCAGGTGGTTGGGAAGATGAGGAAGACATTTTTCCACGTCTAATTTCTTTGACTGTCTGCTGTACAAACACAAATGGACAGCACAGTTACCTAATATGAAAAGAATAAAAAAAATACCCAAATGAAGGAATTTTATCCACAGCCAGAAAATGGTCATCACTGCTGTTTGCTAAAAGAATAAACTCCTTCTTCCTTCCCGGTGAATGCAATGTGTCTGTTGGACTGTCCTTGCAGATAACCAGTGTCTCTCTCCCTCTTACGCAATATTTGCTGATCCAAGTTTCAACATTACATGTTATGGAGCAAGAAGACACAGCATAGGAATGCCCTACTGGGTGATTTCCTACAGAAGTGTGGTATTATACAGGCATAATAAATAGAGTGGAATGGGATCAGTCAGACATATATTAACTATAGCATGGCCACTTAAATGAGAATAAATGTTGGGAGGGTTGTCTTGTAGTTGGAGCTGGAAATTAATTCTTTAGGAACCCTTGACTGTATATATGATTTTGCCTCAGTCCTACTTCATTACTTTAAAATTATGTATTAGCTCTATCCCCCTGTTTACTTTCTCAGACAGGGTGACTGTAATTGCTTTGTAAATTGTTTCACATTATTCAAATAGTTTTACTATTATTCGAGCTAATGCATAGAAAGCTAATGCTTGATGTAAACTGGCTGTACAGTAAATTGCTGCCTCCACACAGACATATACTACTTCCCACAAGAAAAATGAATGACACAACACACACACACTCAAAACTCCAAGCAACACTAAAACTCAGAAGGCTCACGCAGGACTCAGTGAGCCAAGAAGACTCTTTCAATCCCAATTTTTCTGTCCTATATTTCCAGTATTTTCTTTAAGTAATTGAAAGAAGGGTGTTCCCTGGGAGTGCAGCTCCCTTTATATAATGATAAGAATTTCAGCCCCAGTAGTATTACCCATAATAAACAACAAGGAAATGTAGAATCACAGAATCGTTTGGGTTGGAAGGGACCTTTGAAGATCACCTAGTCCAACCACCCTGCCATGGGCAGGGTCATCTTTCACTAGATCAGATTGCTCAAAGCCCCATTCAACCTGACCTTGACTGCTTCCAGGGATGGGGCATCCACAACTTCTCTGGACAACCTGTTCCAGTGTCTTACCACCCTCACTGTAAAAAATTCATTCCTTATCCCCTCTTTCAGTTTAAAAGACTGTTGACCCTTGTCCTGTCACCATAGGCCTTGGTAAAATGTCCTTCGCCGTCTTTCTCATAAGCCCCCTTTAGATTGTGAAAGGCTGCAGTATGGTCTCCCTGGAGCCTTCTTTTCTCCAGGCTGAAAAACCCCTACTCTCTCAGCCTTTCTTCATAGGAGAGGTGTTCCAGCCCTCTGGCTATTTTTGTGGCCCTCCTCTGGACCTGCTCTAACCATCCATGTCTTTCCTGTGCTGAGGACCCCAGAGCTGGATGCAGTACTCCAGGTGGGGTCTCACGAGAGCGGAGCAGAGGAGCAGAATCACCTCCCTCAACCTGCTGGCCACACTCCTTTTGATGCAGCTGAGGATACAGTTGGCTTTGTGGGCTGCAAGTGCACATTGCCGGTTCAAGTCCAATTTTTGTCCACCAGCATCCCCAAGTCCTTCCCTGCAGAGTGTCATGACCCAGGCTGGACAGCCCAGGGAGTCCTGTTGAATTCAGAATTCCCTCGGGCTAAATTAAGGTGAAACAACACCAAACGATCAGTTAAACATTTTATTCATGGCAGAAGCAAACTGGACTTGGGAGGCATAACAGTAGGTGGCAGAGTTTCTCACAACAGGAATCGGTATGGAACTACCTCAGTAAACCGTGTAACCCAGGGTAACCGTATACATCAATTTAGGGAATGAGAGTCCTCCCATTGCGTCAACGAGGCTCAGAGCAGACACCCTTGCTTTCTAGACTCCTCCTCAGAGAAGGGCATTGGGGTGGCTGGATCCACTCTTAGTCCCAGACTTACTCAACAGTTTTATGTCTTAAAGGGATGAGGTGTAGGGACTGTGGAAAAGGAAAAGGAAAGAGAGAACAAGACAGACAGAGAAAAAGGAAGAGAGAAAGATTTCACCGGGCCTCGGCCCAGCATTGGTTCAGTCAGCCAAAGGATCCAGTCAACCCAGGGGTCCGGTTCCAGTGGTCTTGCACACTTGGGGCTTCAGTTTGTGTCCTTTTACCATGCTTGCCCCTCCTTCAGGTGGGCACTCGAATTTATTAGTCCAGTTAGGTGTAACCTTCGGGCGGTGGGCTTGGGGGAGTTTGGGGAGTAACGTCTCCTTCCCTGCAGACATGGCCATTGTTTGATCTCTGTTTCAGAAAAGCATATCAGAACAGGGAGCTGGGTACCACCCAGCACGCTCTCCCCTCCCCGCCCTGTTGCTGATGTCTGTGCTGATGGGCTTTTCACCTGTGATTCCTTGCAGTGCTGGGTTCATTGTTATGCAGTTCACCTTTAAGCAGAACTTGCCCCACCACTATGTTTGAGACATTAAGTCTTTCAGTCTCTCACAGTGGCTGCTCTCAATCCATTCATCCCCCGGTCTGTATTGATACTGGGAATTGCCCTCACTCAGCAGAACATTACATTTGACCTTGTTGAACTTCTGGAGGTTTGCATGGGCCCACTCCTCAAGCCTGTCAAGGTCGCTCTGGATGGGATCCCTCCCTATAGTGAATCAAGCGCACCACTCAGCTTGGTGTCATCCACAAACTGGCTGAGGGTGCACTCAATCCTGTTGACGCGGAAGTCACGGACACTGCACACAATCAATATGATCAAGCAGATGCCACTTTATTGCCAAGATAGCTTGGTTTATATGTTCATTCTAGTTACTGTTCACGCATAAGCAAATTAGAGATTGGTTAGCATGAGCTGTCCACACGCCTAGTTACACCTAATGATTGGTTATATCAACACCGTACACGCGCATAAACATAAGGCATAATTGGTTGTATTAACTAAAACATGCGAAACTTGTCTCAGTCTAATTGGTCAAGATAAGCTGCAGAATTGAGGTTCTTTTTGCCAAGTTCCCTTTATCGTGGAATGTGCACCTGTGTTCTTCTAATTGGTATCTTTCTTTTTTTGTCTTCTTTTTTATTCTGTTCAAGGCCTTCTAAAGGCGTCTGGAATGCTCTTACTACCGTTAGCTAAATATGTGTCCACAAGCAAAGTGTCCTTGAAGCCTGCTGCCTACAAAACATCCTTGGCTCACAAATTGATCAATTCTATTGAGTCTGGATTGTTCACTATGTGCCCATTACTTTCTAAGTATCCCACACACAATCCCACCGTCTATGTCATTGATGAAGTCAATGTCTCAGTATGGAGCCTTGAGGGATAACACTCACTACTGGTTTCCACTTGGGCATTAAGCCATTGACTATAACTCTTTGGACATAGTCATCCAGCCAGTTCCTTATCCATCTAACAGTCCATCTGTCAAACCCATATCTCTCCAATTTAGCAGCAAGAATGCCATGGGAGGCTGTATCAAAGGCCTTACAGAAGTCTAGATAGATGACATCTTCAACAAGAGAGTGAGTATGAAGTAGATGGCACTGTGTTGACATATTCTTTCTAGTTTATTCATTCTCATTTCTGGAGTAGGACTGAGTGAGATTCATTGGTACAACCTGCATCTCTTAAAACATGCATCTCCATACCTTGTTTGCTGCTATCAGAGGAAGCAGCAGCCACAGATGCCATGGGGTCTATGCTGCATAGGTGCATGTGGTTACTGGGACTATACACTTCTAAGCCCACCACTGGTTGCTGCAGGCACCAGTGCTATGGGTACAATGTCTAGATAATATTTCTCAAAACACATTGCAGTCTATGGGAAGGAAGGAGATCAGTTGGGTGACATGCAGAAGCTTGCAACATTGCTAGCTTGGAATAGTGCATGTGCAACAGTTAAGTAAAGATGTGCTCTTGGCAAGGTCATCAGCCTAGCTTCTTTTTTTTCTCAGGACTGATTAACTGAAAATAGGACTGGTATCAGAAAACTCTTTTTCAAGAGCCAATACTCCTGACTTAATAAAAAACTTCCATGTAGACTAGGTTTGTTTTTATAGAAAATGTCCATGGCCCTGAATCCAGAGCATGACGTACAGTATCCAAAGCCCGGTTGAGAAGAAGACTGTTTTTCACACGCTGAACTGCAGAACATGTGGGTAATCTGTCCTGCATGTGAGCATATCTTACTCTACTTACCTTTGCCACCCCCAAGACTCTAAGGCACTGATAGTCTGTGATTTGGCTCAAGAGCTTGTTGGCCAGTCCCAGCTGAGCAATTTATAAGCTGTACATAAAGCGACTCCCTGGCTCTATTCATCCATTCATTTGCTCTTCTGGTTTTTGCACTAGTGGCTGGATTTCCCAGCTATGACCTGAATGAAAGCATCTTCAGCAGCCTCTCCAAGTCCTGAAATCTTCCACTGCTCTTTGCACTTCACCTCTGTTGCTCCTGTCTAGCAAGGGCTTTTCCACAGCATTCTGTGTTGTTGGTGATTCTTTTTAATAAGTACTTAAAAACGCCCAAACCTTGGACTACTTGGTTAATTACTATTGGTAAATGATCTTGGGTCTGGCTTCACAAGTATCACCCTTTGGGGCTGATTCACTCTACGTTTGTAACAAAGGAACTTACGGCATTTTCTTACGCTGGTTAGACCTGCACTCACACTGTTAGCAGATATTAAACATCAATGTTAATCACTTAAAGTTTAATCCACAAACTCAGTGTGGCCCCTATGGGTGACATCTTGTACAGGGCTATATTTTATGGCTTCTCCCTGGAGAGCTCTCAGGTTAGGCCAAAAAAATGCTGTTGCTTGATGTTTAATAGCTTGGACATTATTGTGGAGCCTGTAAAACCTCACCCCTGCTGTTATGTGGGTTCTTCAGCAACTGTACAATCAGCACGTTATAGCTGCAAAATGTTTTTCTCAGTCAAGGGAGTTGTAATCTAAAATAAATATTTAAAAGAAATATTATGAAGGACTTTTGTCTACAGATGTTCATTTGTGTCACTGCAGCAGTAAAATTACTTTCACTGGAGTTTTTTTGGCTGGCTACCTATAGTAATACAAATGTCAAAGCAAAAACACTGACTTTTGATAGATGCATTTGCTTTAATCATTTGAAAACTGCTCATTCTTGTATAGCTCAGAGCTGTAGCATGTCAGCAAAGGAGAAGCATTTCAATGTTAACTTTGCCCCTTGTGATGCTACAGTCAGTTACTGTGGGTGGAGTCCTGCCCACCCTTTTGCAATTAGTGGTTGGCATGACTTTGACCATAGGTTATGTCCACAAATTTATAAGTAGATTACAAAGAATTAATTTTTGCTTCAGTTCATGCCCCTTTCTACTCTGAATTGAAAATGGAAGTAACTACAGAAATGCACCATATTTTAGTCATGCTTTGCATAGAGGACAAAAGGTTTTGGTCTGGCAAATTTCCCCTCTGGAGAAACAGAGATTATGTTTTTTTATCACAACTGCATGATTTACATATTAATGACAAATTTGTAAACCCTAGAAAACTCTCCTGGTTGCACTGATGCAATCTGTCAACAGACTAGGAAGACCTGTAGTGGAGCAAAATCTAACTGACATTGTACCTGTCAACTTGATGCAAACCCAACAATAAATCTATCCTAACCCCAGCAAAATCTGACTGCCAAAGCAATAGAAAGTAGTTAAGATAGGGGGCCATACAAAACAAACTGACAAACACACATGTTCATATAGTATGTCCCTGTCTATGTAAGATTATGGGCGTATTCCACGTGGATATACCTTTTGCACAATGTGGGGCAGGAAGAAAAGTCATGTGTGAATATAAAACTTATATGTACAAACATATATACACACATACGCCAAAATCCCTCTAAGTTTCATGAGAATGCATAGTTCTGCAATATGGCCAGCAGAATACAGCAGAAGACAGGGTAAGGGCTGCAGAACAGTACTGCCCAGTGAAAGCTAAGTATTGTTACCTGACTTAGAGAGCCAGACTCCATCTCTTGTATGTAGTTGCAGGTGTGTTCATCCACACTCAGTGGCAGGTTCGTAACTGATGGCTAAAACTGCTGAAGTAAAACTGGCTAACTGAAAGAAACAGATGAAAGAAGAGATATGTCTGAGCTCCCTGAAATGTGCTGCAGAGCATGAGCTTTCTGTGTTAGAAACTGCTAACCCATGTGACCAAGCAATTCTTCTAAATAGACTCAGCATGGAAACCAATGCCATGATGTCCATTAAAGTTTCCAGAGAGACTGAAATCCTCAAAAAGGAGTAAATTGCTCGATTCCTCACTAAGAACTCCTTCGTCATTACCTCAAATGTCACAGCTATTCACTGTGTTACTGTTGTGGAAAGCACACATAGAAAGAAGAGGGAAAAGCCAGCACCACCCAACAGTACAGCCCAAGGCTTGTTACTCCATCTCAGGAAGATCCAGGGTTGAGGATTTCAGCTGCAATCAAAATCACTGGAAACAGCATGGAGCAGCTACCCAGCAGAACTGGGACAGCAGAGCAAAAAATTCAGTGGTACATTTAACTGTAATTTCTTCATATTATTTTTTCTGACAGTTTCCACTGAAAAGAAAAAAATACAATAATATTGCCATATAAGTAGATCTACGTGCGTCCTTCATCAGAGTGTAGTACCAGCATCACATTTAATACAGAGAAAATGAAGGTTAAGAGTGAACTCTTGGCCCAAATAAAGTCAGTGGGAGCTTTGCTATGGCCTTTAGAGGACCAGCTTTTTACCACAGTGTCCTAGTTTCAGCTGGGATAGAGTTAACTGTCTTCCTAGTAGCTGGTACAGTGCTGTGTTTTGAGTTCAGTATGTGAAGAATGTTGATAACACTGATGTTTTCAGTTGTTGCTAAGTAGTGTTTAGACTAATGTCAAGGATTTTTCAGCTTCTCATGCCCAGCCAGCGAGAAAGCTGGAGGGGCACAAGAAGTTGGCACAGGACACAGCCAGGGCACCTGACCCAAACTGGCCAACGGTGCATTCCATACCATGTGACGTCCCATCTAGTATAGGAACAGGGAAGGGAGGGCGGGGGAATCGCCGCTTGGGGACTAGCTGGGTGTTGATCGGCGGGTGGTGAGCAATTGCACTGCGCATCATTTGTACATTCCAATCCTTTCATTATTGCTGTTGTCATTTTATTAGTGTTATCATTATCATTATTAGTTTCTTCTTTTCTGTTCTATTAAACCATTCTTATCTCAACCCACGGGTTTTGCTGCTTTTTCCCTATTTTTCTCCCCCATCCCACTGTGTGTGGGGGAGTGAGTGAGCGGCTGCGTGGTGCTTAGTTGCTGGCTGGGGTTAAACCGCAACACACAGGTATTCAGTCTGGGTCAGTATAACCCATACTTATTTATGGACTTTATTTGTGAACACATTTTTTTTTTACTGGTTAAAGTATGTTGAAAATACTGACCTTCTGAGCTAAAGAAAAGTTAAAGAAGGAAAAAAAAAAGAAGTGATTTGTGTGCATGATAAAAGCGTTTTTCTGCAATAACACAGCATGAGGTCAAGCATTACACAGGTTGCATTTGCCTCTTTATATCTCCTGCCAGACGAATACAATCCAGGGCCTGTTACCCCGCCTGCAGTACTGTTTCATAGTTATGAAGTCATGACAGCTGTGATTGCCGGTGTGGAGAATAAAGTCTGTGGAAAAAGTTTGGATAGCTTCCCACTGCACACCAGCCAAAAATAAGTTAGCTGGAATTAAAACAGAAGAGGAGAAAGCTTGCAGGGGGAGAAGAGCAAGGGAACCTACCGATGTTTTAGATCGAGACACAGGCTGAGGCACAACGACTCCAGGACAGGTCCTGGCTCCACTCCCATCTCTGCGGGATCCTGGAACTGATGAAAAGTCCAAGGTGTAACCAAGAACCCATTTTGGCCAAGTGCATCCTACCTCATGGAAATTGGTACTTCCCATTTCCTGCCTCCCTGGAGATTCACAAGTCATTTGAATTAATTTCACTCCCAGCTTAACAATAACTGCGCAAACACACGACCTCGGTCCTTGCACCTGAGGAAACATTTTATATGATCTATAAACTCACAATGTCCCAGATGAACGTGGGGAGCAGGTGCTAATCAATAATGTGTTGCCAACATTTAAACAAGGGATCTCCATTGACATGGTCTCCCTTAGCTGTGACAAATGCCGCTGCTCCATCCCCCTGTGGGTTCAGGACTGTATGCATTTGCAAAGCAGGATCCGGTTTCTTCTTTCCTCATCTACCATCTGTAGAAAAATCTTTTCTCATATCATCCAAGCAAAGCAACAATGCTTTGCAAATTAATGTTAATAGAAAATGTTTCTGGTTTGTTTGTGAAAAATAACACGAGGGTATTCAGAACAGCATAACATTGAGTACATATGGTTTGGTTCTGCATGTTGGTGTGTAAGTACCAGAGAGAAGATTACCAAGATTTTTTTCTTTTGCATCTAGTAACTGATACTTGCTACAGTGAGAGATTTATCATGAGGGTGAGATGTGTGCTCTTAAGAATACCTTGGAGGAACCTTGCAGAGAGGTCACTTCTATGAAATACCTAAAGAGGGCGTATCAGATACAGAGTGATGGAAGCTGATTGCAGACCTTTCACGGGCCATGAAGAACCACTCTGGCATATCTGTATCTCTGATTGATCCAGGTGGACATTATAATTTGAATTCAGTCAGATTATATTGAACATGACTGCATTGAACACGATCTCCCCACTCACCCCAGAAAGCAGCAGGTGTGGTGACAAAAGATACACAGCAAAAGCTCCTGAGAAAAGTGATCGGACAAAAAGAGGACTAAAAAGGAAACCAACTATTACGTTTTGAGTTTAACCAACATGCCTATGATCATATTCAAAGGGAAGGGTGTACTTCTGCCTGATGTGAGGAGAAGAACATTGACTAATTCTCACAACAACAATTCACAGGGGCCTAACAACATTATGCCAATGACTTATTTTACTTGCATTTCTCAGAAACTGTCCCTTGCCTCAAAACCCTGCTAGACAGTGATAAAGTTCACTAGCACATTCCAGTGACAACAACAGCGATGATTTTTTCTTTTTGTTGTTCCAGCTCATGTGGGAAGAACTCATCTTTGCCTTATTTAGAAATAAACTTTTATATTATGAAACTATCCACTATGTTAACACAGAGGCGGACTCAGACTGTTTGACTTTTGTAATCTTTATTTGTTTATGATTTTAAAATATTTAAAGCCAGAAAAAAGTAAGATTAGAAAATTAAACATTGTGAAAGCTATGTACAAGGGGAAGATTAGGGAATGAAACATTCCCCTTCTGTCTGTCCTCCCTCAGCAATTGCATCACCACCATAGTATCTCCTTCTCCCAATACCGTCAGCTCTTGGGAAACAGCTAGCCTGACATCAAAAGACAAGAAAACAAAGAGGTTAATGGGAAATTTTAAATGCTTGTTAAAAGTCTCTTCTTCATTGCCACTTAACAGCCAACAGTTCATGCAGAGCTAAAGGACAGGTAAGAAAATATGAACTGCTGCTTGCGTTTTGAAACTGACTGCAGACAACAGGACAAGTCACTAACAAGGTTGGAGAAGTATCACCAAGGGCAAAGTCTGACCCACTCTGTAGCCTTAACTACACTACAGCCATAGAACAGGTAGATACTCCAGAGACAAAGCCAAACTACCCTGTGTTAAGAAGCTGACAGATATTTCTACTCCCACATTCACCATCTAAATGATGCATTAAATACACATACCCATACACCTTCTTTTCCCTGCTGCTTTCCTTCACCATTTTTTTCCTTTGGGTTTGGTTTCTCCCTCTGTCTTAGCTTGTGCTTTGGATTAGAAATGGAGTCCCTCAGATAAAACGCTTTCTTATCTCAGCCAGAGGACAGAACCAAGGCTGCATTTGATCAGTGTATGACACCTAAGCCAGCAGCCTCAAAACCAGAGTGATATTGTTTCCAGCTCTGGACAAAGCCCAGAACCACCAGAGGTGGTCACTGTCCCCAAGCTAGTCTGTGCTATAAATGGCATAGCACAGGAGGAGAACAAAGAAACCTGTGAATTGAAGCACTGGATTTTAAGACAGCCAACGCATGCAGGCTTTTTAAACAATCAGCACCAGCACATTTGCAAGCAATTGGATAGAGAAAGGAGGCAAAATAACATACAAGGAGTATTCAGATGGCAGAAGTAGAAGTGCATTGCCCTGGCGTTGCAGCTACAGGCTGAGATGTTTTATTTGTTTGTAATTATGTTGATTCTCAGTCTGCTAGATCAGACTAAGAGAAAAACTGGAACATCACCTGATCTGCAACCTCTTCCTGTTAATCACAGAGATTTGTCCTTGGAGTATTCTTTCATTTCAAAAATTGTCAGTAGTCTGAATACCTTTGATTTATGTGAGACTACCACTTCTCTGAGTCCTTAGCATTACAGCAGAAGGAAGTGGGGTTGAAAAGAAAAAGCTATTTTTCCTTGAGGCAGAGGGGAGGGGGTTGGGGTTGAATGAAGACAGGGAAGGGTAGCCCTTGGTGCTTGTCAAGCCCACAGGGCAGCACTTTGTTTTTTCCTGTCTTAAGGGTTTTGTTCTGTATCATGGCTGCTGCTCTGCTTCTGGGACTGGCGTTTTCAGAGGCAACTTCCGTACATAGACATGTGAAGGCACTGTAAATAGAGGTGGATGTGATGGCTTGCTGTATGTGACACGGTGCAGTTGTATTTGCTTAAATTAGAAATCATAGGCATGCTTCCCCTCCCTTCCTGTTTTCCCATTGATCTTGCTTTTGTGCATTGTATTTGCTGTGCGTTGCACAGCTGCCTGAACTCGAAGATAGCATCAACTCTGCAGCTGATCAGTGTGTCCTTCCCACTGCTTGATCCTGGCTGGGATTTGGTTGAGCAGGTTAATGCAGCGGAAGTCAACAGATGGATCCAAAAAGTAATAAAACCTCAACATCTTTTCCTTATGTGCTGTTTTCTCCCTATGCACAAAAGCATTAGATGTCCATGTCTGTTTTCATGCATTATGTTCTGTGGGACTAGAGTCTGCGGTAAATGTGAATGACTGTGCACAAAGGAATAACCCAAAGAAGCACTGGGCAAGAGAGATGCTGGCCTCTTCTCATAAACTTGAGGTCTCAAATTCTCATGCTTTCATCCTTCATGTAATCCATAATCCACTGAAATAATAATCCAGGGAAAGCCAATGAAATCAAAAGCAAAAAATGTAGCAATTTTTTTCTTCTGGGTGGAGGAGAGATGAAATTAACAAAACAATTTTTATTTTCTCATGCACCAGAAGGAACCCCCAAACCAACTGGGTTTCTGTTTTGAGCAAGAAACACCCACACTTACTTATTAATTGTTTGCAATGTTTCTGGAAAGGGTGGGCAAATTCTTTCTACTTTTATTGCCCAACTCCATGAGGGATGAGAGGAACACAGGAAAGGGCACCAGTTGTTGCGACTGGCAATTTGTATGTCATTATACATGCACAACCAAACAAAAGAAATGCAGAAACATTGAAAAACGGTACAATGGCAACAAGCAGAGCTGGACCGCAGTTTGCTCTGTTTCAATATCGGCTGTAGGTTTTAGCTATGTTTGCCCATGAGAACAGGGTAGGGTCAATGTACTGCCATTATCAGAATTGTGCCCATGTGACTCTCATTCCAAGAGTCACGACATAAACCCCCATTAAAGATCACACTTTCCTTCTGTGCAAAACACTAGTGCACTGAAGGAAGACTGCAGTCTTTTCCTTTAAAACTGCGAGATGGCAGAGAAGAAAAAGATCCCCACAGTGTGCTGTGAGCCTTATACTATACTCATTAGTGACTTCGTCCTGTGAGCTGCCTTCTCTGGCCTGCATCCAGGAAAGCACAAAGTATACATTTAATTTTCAGCATGTGTGTAGAGTCATTAACTGCAAGCACATGCTTACATGCTTTCCTCATTGCTGCTTTGGGTTCTGTTATTTAATATAAAAGGGAGCAGTGGCTTTTAGGGGTTGAGAATGTTTTGGAGGGGACGTAAATGATACCTTCCCACTGCGTATAAGAATAGCAAGGCAGTAACATTCTTCTGGTTGACATGATATTCCTGTCTGAATACTGTACTTCGAATAAGCTTTGTCAGGCAAACCCCCATCTGTTTGCAAGCATGTTGATTCATGCTACTAAACTGGGTGGCATGGGGAGAAAGGAAAATCTAACTGGCATATTTTCAGCAAATGATGTATACTGCTCTCACTTCAGCCAGACTATGTAGCTATCCTGCAGCTGTAAAGAAGTTACTATTCCTTAAAGTTATAACAGTGTTATAGTAATATAGTCTAGTCCAATTTCCACCCTGACATGTATATGGCTGCCTCCAGGCATGCATCTCCCTTGTCCCCATTTGGCATGGATCTGCCAGGAAGGAAAAGCCTTCCTGAGGCTGAATTGCTTATTTTGAGAGCTTCCTCTGCAACAGTTTCAGTGAGGAGCTCTGCAGACATTATTCCCCCCATGTCTCTGCCTGCAAGTTGCCCTGTGGTGAGTCATGTGGGGAGATGTGCAAAGTGAACTCCCGGCTTCAGTGGAGTGGCAAAACAGTCAGAGTTAAATTTTATCTCATTTTCACACTTTCTTCAGTGTCATTAAGAAATGACAGGTTTCTTCTTTGTATGCCTCCTTCTCAAGCTGATGCAAGTATGTTATTATACGTACTTCATCTGTGAAAGAACCAACAGAGACAGTTTAGCACAACGGTAATACACCAACACAGTGGCAGAGGCAAAATTTAAAGGTAAGCAGGTGTGGAGAGGTGGGTGTGTGCCCAAGCCATGAGGCAGCGTTGTGTCTTATGGGATCTGACAGGTACTCAGTAAAGGTGAGTGACTAAAGCTGCACAGGCTCATCTCCATTTACAGGAGCTGCCTGGCCTCTCCGTTGTGAATGTTTGGCGGGCACTGCTGGTGGGGGCTGCCTGACTCCCAGCAGCTTTCGTGCTTGGGAGCCCAGGCAGCGGCCACATAGCGGTGCTCGTGCCAGTGGCTTCTGGGCATGGGAAAGGCTTCAGCGCCTGGGCTGGCGCGCCTGGGGACTGACCCCTCTGGAAAAGCTGCTCTCCACTGCCTTACTCACCGTCGGTCCTGTAAATTAAATCACCTGTTTCCTTTCCCCAAAAATAAATCTAGATTTGCCCTGGGGATTTGGAGAAAATTTCAATGTAGGGCTAAATTTATCAAAATTGGTTTATCCACTACAGAAAACACCCCAATATTGCAGAAGAAGAGATACATGAGCATAAAGTTCAAGCGCAGAGCTTGAAGTTCCACAAGAAATTAAACTTTTTCTTAACCAACATTATTTGTCTCATATATGGCACATATACATTTCAAAGTAACATTATTTGTACTGTTCTGTAATAAGAAACCATTGCACACTATTGGAAAAAAAATGGTGATACACTGTATGTGCCTGGTATCTTTTGAAAGTTCTCTGGAGAAAAAAGTAGGCACAGGCACTGAGATTTATTAAAATGCAAGTCCTTTTTGAAGAGGCCAACTTTACTAATGAGACGGCCTGAAAACCAGACACTGTCCCTTCTGGCATATGTGTATCATATGAAAGCCAGTAATTTTTGATTGTCTCAGTATTCCCAGAAATGATATTAAGCTGAAACACAGCTCCGGTTAACATAAGCATCAAGTATATACTGGGACCTTTTAATGCTAGAACAATGAGCCAGCTTTATTACACTGATTATTGATAATATGAGGGTTGTGCTGGTATTTATTCATAACTACATAAAATTATTGTTTTTCTGCTGTCATCATTGGCTATGAAGTTACAAGGGACCAATAATAAGTTTGTAAGTAATTAGTGACAAAGATTTCTTTTGTTGTATATAAATGGAGTAAAAGCCTCAGGCTAATTTTCCCAGCATGTTCATATGATATCACTTCCTGAAAATACATGAAAGTTTTAAAAAAAAGTATATACACAAAGCAGAGGCTGTCCAAGTCCTACAGAAAAAATGACCTCAAGAAATATGCTGGGTTTCTACCTCAGAAACCTGATTTAACATTGAGGTCATTGCAAGAATTCAAGTAAAAATGCTGTTTCTGTCTTGATGCAAGGCTAGAGAGCATATCTTTTGTAGTGAGTGGCCTGCTTAGAGGACCATAATCCAATGGCAATATTTTCTGAGTCACTCCATTGATTTGGCAAGACTTTGTTTTCCCATTTTTCCACACTGTCACTGTATATAGATTGGAGCCAACTGTGCTCAACCTCTGCTCTAAATTACCAGTAGGCAAATCTGAATCAATTCAGCTGATTTTATAGGCTATTCTACTGACTTTACAGGCTTCACTCTGAATTTACCCCAGCACAGCCAGATGCGGAATTTGGCCAGTTTTATGTTTTTAAGAAAATGTAATTAAGCATGACAGATGTGTTTATCCTAGAGAATATTACGGTACTGTAAGAAAGATAGCAGAGATAGTTATACCACTCCTTAAAATCCACAAAGCCTTTTTATCATGTCCTAAAATCTGTTCTGATTTTTTCTGGTTTGCCCAGTTGCACCACAAATTTTGTAAAGGATTTCTGAACTTCAGATGAGTTTAGACTTGTGATTGAACTGAAAAGCTTTCTTTTTTATTATTTTTTTCTGGCAGAAGTCTCTTGTGTCTCTAGTCTTTGGCCTACAAGCTTATACTTTCCTTAGGATTCTGGATGGAAATGCCACTAAATTGCTCTTTGCATGGGAAACTGATTTTGTTCTTGCATCTTTGTGTAGAATAGTGTCAAATTTCCTGTTAGCCCTTGAGCTATTCAGAAGAATGTAAGAACCAGCCCTGATCCAACCCCAAAATCAAAGTGATGTCATTGAAACTGGCTATAGTAAGCTTATTTGTTATTTCCATTTCTTCTGTACAATCTGGATTTAGCTAGCAACAGAGCTTCTGAAATGCTGTGAAGAAGGTTAAGAGGTCTAACAAAACTCAGATGAGATTTCCCATCAATTCCCAAGTAAGTGTATATCTTTTCATGAATACTGCTGGCTAAAATAAATTAGAGCAAAGGTGTGAAAACTCCCAACTTTTAAGTGTGACTCGTCATTAATTATGAGACCTTATATTTTCTTCACATGGATCATAAAAATATGATTTTGAAATCTTTACCAATACTACAAAATGCCTGAATACTTCATGTCACATCACCAGGGGTGATAAGGTGAAATGTCATTGTGGCATTTTTGGGTCACTCAAGCCATTCTTCTAAGTAGGGTTACAAACTGAAGCCACTTTTGTGACACTTCTGATGAAGAAGATCAAAATGATCCTGATGTTTACTCTAAGGAGGTCTCTTTACATTAATCTTTATTTAACTTTGAATCAAAATACTACAAAGATAATATTACCCCTCAGAGCATGCACTACAGGTGTGTAGACTACCAGGGGTAGTCAAATTTGTTTAATTTGACTTGGACATTTTAAGAACGATTTTATACCCCTGAATTATCAAAGACTTTTTTTCTGGCTTGAAGTTTACTAGTAGAAACTTGACTTCTGTACACATGGGGTCAAAATTTCTACATGCAGTCTCAAAAGGGTGTTCTTTTGTGTGCCTGAGAAGTTTCGTTAGTGTATGGACACGCTGTTATTTCTTTCTGAAATACCTACAATTCCCTTTTGCAACTTCAGGATGCTCTCAGCATACAGTAATTATTAGTGAGCAGCCAGTAAGGCTCTACAAAGGTGCAAAGTCAGATTTAAAAAAGGTGAGTTTAAAATACAGAGTTCTGTGCCCTGTCCACCACTTTTTTCCCTCGGTCTAAAAAGGGGTGATGAAATGATAATATCCTAAGATTTGGGAGTTGAGACTGATATAAGTCTATAACACTGTTGCTCCAGAGATTCAACTTACCCAGGCAGTTTTCACTGGAATGCTTTTTGGCAGTATACCATGCACATCTTCAGTTTCTTCTAGATCTCGCAATAGAAAGCAAGCCATGACATAACACAGCAAAGCCATGCTTCTCAACCTGGGTAGATTTTTACCCTCGCTGTCTGAACTATACTTCCTGTTTCTGGCCAGAAAAGAAAATATAGTATAATCTAATACAATATAATAAGATAAAGACAGATGACCTTATAGGTAAGGATGCTCCACTCTTATATGTCACTCTGAGCACTCACTACTGTAACTGCACAGGTCTACAGCAAATGCTAGAAGTTTGATGGAAAATGACATTAGGAATTCATTACTAGCATGGGTAGCAGTATACTAAATCATGCCCAACTTAGAGACAATTACCATGCTTGTAAAGAAGCGGCAAAACCAGATTTTGAGTAAAGGAACAGTTTTGGCAGAAGTGTCAATTTGCTGGCATAAGCACATCTACCCTTAAGGGCTTTGACCAGCAAAGTGCTGACAATCAGAGCTTGTACCCCGACATCACACCCCTCCATACCCTGACTGAGACAGTTATTTTGGTACATGTCTGTGATGACGAGTATCACAGAAGGAAATTTTTAACACTTTTCTACAGACCCTGGTGATTGCTGTGTAGTGCAGAATTTGCAAATGTCAAATGATCACAAAAGCACTAGATGTACAACCATGTTCATGGCTGTATCTCCTTGCTTTATTTCTTTAAGTCCCTGTAGTTCTGAATTTTAAAATAGGGATAAATTAAATATTCATACAATTTAATCTCTGCTTTCCTGGATACACTGTAAGGCGTTGAGCAATGCTAAAATCAGGTCTTTTGGGGGCTCACAAATAAATTATTACCCTTGTCATTAAGATTCCTGCACACTGATAGCCAGGGCATGTAGCACATCCAGCCTCTCCAGTTTGCTCTCACCTGCTGGGAAGGTGCTGCAGAAAGAAATGCAAACGAATATTCAAAGTGAGATCTCACTCCAGATCTCGCAGATGAACACCAGTTTGAAAACTGCTGGTGACTTTAACAGAGCAGCAGTTCAGGTTTCTCAACAGCAAAGATGCAAAATCCCCTGGAAAAGCATTTGACTGCGTAACAGGCCATGGAGTGCAGCCCCTGGCATGTCTAGGGAAGGGCCAGGAAGAGGAGGGTGCCGCAGCCGCCAGGGCAGGGGGCTGGAGTGCCTGCACCAGCCACAAACTGGGGTGTGCAACCACTGTTTTTCATTACAGCTGCTGCAGCAATGCTGGGCTCCGGCATTCCAGTGGAGATTCGGACCTATATTAAATTAAGCACACATGAAGACACACACACCAAAAAAAGAAGTTTAAATAACTTTGAGGGTCAGAGTCAAACGAACACAAGCCAGCACATGGGAGTTAGGACGAGTATGCCCCATTGTCCACTTGCACTGCTGGGGAAGAAGCAGTGTTAGCATCAACAGCAGAGAGCTGGGTTAGGGGCTCACTGCCCAGCCAGCACGGGGTCCCAGGGAGCTTGCCTCTCCAGCTCCCCCAGCCTGCTGGAGGCTTCTCAGGCTGCCTGTTGGATTTCTCAGAAAGAAACGAGTTAAATATTATGAACTATGTTTTAGAAGCTTTCACAAATAAACAGAAAGAGTATTAATTAGGAAGGTTATTTGTAGTGTATCAAATAACACAGTGGCTCCTTCAAATTTTTCAACCCGACTAGCCAAATATCTTACTGGAGCAACAGGAGTCGAGGCATGTTTAGGGTTTACCACCAGCTGCTGTTCTATTGAGTTTCTATTCTAAACTTGCTTTGGCTTCCAACTTTCTAAGGTCTACAAAAAACCCCACCCCCTCAAAAAAACAGGCATCTGAGTGGGAGGATTTACAATCAAGATACAGACTTTTCTAGCAGTTTTGAAAGGCTTTAGAGAAGAGATTTCTGGAGTATGATTTTAATGGGTTTTTTAATTTTGTAAAGGTTTTGTCAGTGTGGAGGAAAAAAAAGATTAAAGTTAATGGGCCCCTCTGGCTGAAATATAGCAGTGAATGCCTGTGTTCACTTAACTAATCTTAAATAACAAACATTATTAATGTTTTGTTGCTTTATTTAAGTATATTAAAGAACATAAGGCTAGAGAGCTTTATACCCATGATGAGTAATAATACCAGAGCTGTAAGTTTTTCTCTGGAAAAAATCCTTCAACTCTTTTTCATGCAAAGATAAAATATAAGATATAATAAAATAGCTAGGACATTATCGAATAAAGACAGGTTAAAACTGTGCCAGATTCTGCTGTCTGCCCAGGTGAATTGAGTTTACAGGTTACTTGATGGGAGGATATGATCAGAACAACATCAGGTGGTAACTATAAAACACATCTGGAGCCCTCTCCCTGGGAGGTGGCTTATAGGCAGATCCCAGGTGCTTGGGTGGGTTTTGTGCTTATCAGGGTGGCTTGCTCCTAGGGACCTTGTGGAGGGCAGAAGGCTGCTAGAGGGGTTGCTCTGTGATAGTCAAAATCTCACAGTGTGCTTCCAGAGTCAGGACTGTGGGCTAGCTGGAGGATGCAGGTGGGAAGCTGCTGCCTGGAACTTGCTTCTCCTCATCCAGCTTTCTGCTACTCTGCAACTTGAAGTTTCTTCCTTTCTCTGTGTAAGGCAATGGTGTGAGCAGGATGTATGCTTCCTTCTGCTACCTCTCTCCAAGGTCCAATCTCTCTTCCTGTGTGCTTCCCAAGCAGCTGAGCTACTGCCTCGCAACCTGACCTGGCTCAGCTTCCTGCTGACTGATGGTGGTTTGAGACAAAACCTGAGTGACAAGAGAGATTTGGGGAACCCATGCAGGGTGGGGAGTGAAATGTCTCATTTGAGAGTTTTCACTAAGGCAAGACACCAGACTGAAACTCTGAATCTTCTCAAAAAGATGGCTCTTCTAGAAGCATGTTTTGCCCTCCATCATCTAACTGTCATCGAATGACTGCTCAGGAAGACAGTGGATAATGCAGGTGTGTAAAAATTATGTCCTTGCTCCCTTGCTAGCAAGTAGGGAGTATGAAAGTATATTTGCTTTGGGAAAACCGTAAAAAGAAATCCAAAGTGGAGTAACAGCGCTGAGGGCACACACAGAATGCATACCCTCACTTCCAAATTCAGAAGATGTTGACTTCATAAATGAAAGTGAAGCTTGAAAATTTGATCTCATCTGTCCCATCCTGATGCCTGCAGCTTCTGGAAAGACAGTTTCCACTGCAAGCCTATAGGAAAATTGACTGTGTTGACTACATCATCCTTCCCTATCTAGCCCATGAGTAAGTGAAGGAATAGAATGCCTAAGGGGAGAAAAGGGTAAAAATCCTTTGGATGAGCTGTTATCACCAATGCTGCTAAAGGGAATGTGTGTTTTCCTCTTTAGTATAGCAAAACACGTCTTGATCTTGCCTCGATAGCACCTAGTTTACTGAATCATGCAGTTAAAATTATCATGAAAAAACCCAAAACTTGTGCAGGACAAGTGGCCTAATTGGAAATGAGAGAAAATGGTTAAGAGATTGTACTCCAGTATGCATTCAAAATTCTTTTGAGCTGCTGATGGCATTAAAGGACCTATTTATTGCAGCCACAAGTGAATGCCACAGATTCCTAAGGAGAAATGTGGAAACCTTATCAGCTCTTCTCTCTTTCAATTACATTGTGGGGAAGCGGGGGAGCAGGAATCAAGGGAGCAATGTGAAAGAATAGACCCTGAGCCAGTGTGATATTTTCACCCTTTCACGTAACATCTGGGCTCCAGATATGCATTGGTACATGTGAGTCACTGCAGATGCAATTGCAGAACATAGCAAGCATGCATTGCTTGATCCGGGAAATTTTGGCAAGGGGATCTAGCAGAGCCCGAAGCTGTCATGATTTACTGAAGATTCATTTTCAGTCACAACTAGTTTCATTTGAAATCAGTAGGATTTTTCTTTAAAGTTTATTGGGTTTAGCCATTGATCCAGAGAAATTTACATTTCTGCAGGTATTTGTGCGCTCAGCTTAAATCAATATTTCTTCCTTCCTGTGAGAAAATGTGGCCCATGTGTGTCTTTCTAGAAATAGCAAAAAGAACAACTGTCATCAATTTGTCCCTAAATGAATGCGTTCTCACTGGGACCCTTACCTTCCTGTGATGGTTAACAGAATGCGAGTGAACAATTAATGGTAGCAACTAAGGTATTTAGGAAAAATCATATTTTTTTGTCATGCAGAAAGGAAAAAAATTTATATTAAGACACAAAGGAGTGAATGAATGTCAGCAACAAAAGATAATTTGCTGGATAATTCGAAGCTGGCTCCTATGAGCATCATATTTATGATCTTTCCTATTTGTTGACAGACAGTTCCTTCTCGTCTAAGTCAGTAAAATGTTTCATTCATTTTTAAAAAACCTTCAATTTCTTTAAAAACAGGCATGAGTGAATACCTGAGAAATACAGTTGCCAAAGGCCAGTAGATCCTCAGTTTGGTAAGATTTTTCACTTCTCTCCATTCTCTTTACAGCATCTCTCTCAACATTTGGACATGTGCATACCTGTGTTTGCTCCATGAGCCCGGGCTTGGTACCTAGAGGTCTTGTATTGAGACCTGAACGTGTTTCATCGAGATGATTGTCTATGTTGAATGGTTTCCTTTTGTGGTGTGATTTGCTTGAGCAACAGAGATGATCCCATGCTGATCACTTAAAATGTCAGTCTGATATTACATTTTACTATATCAAACATCTCCCCAAGCATCTAGAGAAACAGGCCTTGCACTCATTGTTCATAGGACCATGCATTTCTTCACCTACTTATTCAAACTCATGTCAGCCTGCTGGCATCTGGCCTGCAGTCTATTACAGGAACTAGCACGATAAAGCAAAACCAACTGTGGATATGACACTAGCAAGCACAGGTCCTTGCATTTCATGAAGACATGAAACTTCCAGTAGAGTTTTCCTGGATTAGTATCCATCATGTGAGACTGTTGTCCACTTTTTTATTAAGCAGAGTGTTTTAATGCACTGTGTTTTAATGTCTAATAGGTAACTAATGGCAACTAATGTGTCATGTGGACAACTGGTCCATGCAGTGCTGTGACATTTATTTTACAGTAATTTTAGGTATACCTGAGCCCCACCAATCTGTGCAGCACCCTCACCAGTTCTGAAGCAAAGGGGCTTCTTAGGAGATCACTGCCCTGTATGGCTTTCTAGTCTTGGATACTTCCTACTATGTCTAAAGGCTTGAAAATGAACCAGAAGTCTTGGGAATGAAATTGGATGTCCTGAACATTTTTTAGGAAAACCAGCATGTTTGAACTGTGGACACAGGACATTCTAGTTCATTTGTCCAAGTTATGTTTTCCTGAGGTCTAACTGAAAATAAAAAAAAAAACAACCAAACTATTGCAGCTCTAAGCTTGAATGCAGCCACTTAGAAACATATCCATCCCTGTTCCATACCACTACTATTAATTGACAGGATTTCATGTAAAAATTACTAGGCATGCATAAACCACAGCACCGCTGCTGGCAGAAGTACAGGGCTTGCTGAAGCTATAAAAGCAGCCTAGACACATTCAGGTAGAAAATTACAGTGCCTAACCTTTCAAAAGTTGAGTGCAATCCACCCCATACAGGGACGTATGCAAACACTTCTAGCACTAGACTCACATGGGGCCCAGTGGCAAGAGGGCCTTACCCTGCTCAGGGCCAAGACAGACCTGCATCTTCATTTGCAGGGTGAAAAAATGGGATCACCTGAGCATTTCAAATGTATCAGCCAATATTGTATTTCATCTGTCACTGGTATCTAATGAGTAGTTTGGACCTGCTGCTTGCAATGTATTCTGCAAGGCGCTATGGTTTTTGACCTGAGGATGACTATTGCATGCACAATGCTGGACAAAGACCTTCTTGGTTATCTCACATGCTGACTGAAGAAATTATGTCCTAGAAGCCTTATAAATGTTGCAATCTTTGTCCTTCCTTTCAGTGAGGGAGACTAGATGTGTGCATAAAAAGCAAACTGATGCAAAGGGAGGATTGGACTGTTTGCCAGGGATAGCAGAGGGTGCATGTTTCTTATAACACCTCTTTTTTGGGTGATCGTCTGTGGCCAGATCTCCTGGTTACAGCTGGGTAGATCTTGGTAGACAAGTAACTCTGAAACCCCCTCTTTCTGCAGCATGAAAAAGGCATGTGTCTTATCAGCTGGAGGGGTCTTCAGAGAAGGTGATGGAGGGAGATGCAAACAGGATGCCTTCCACAGCCTCTCAGTCAGCTTCCACAGCCCCCCTCCTCTCATCACTCTTTCAAGTCTCTTGGGCCACTCACTGTCCAGTGCATATCTGTCGCCGCTTAACAAACTCTAGCTGTGGTTTTCAGGCTGATAAATAATTATGCTAATTAACAGGTTAGAGGAAAATGTGATGTTATTTCTGTGGAATGTTCTGAGAGGCTGGAAACACTTAACTGCAAAAACGACATGTGGTGAAATAACCAATAATTTGCTTAAGAAACCCACATCTGGTATGCCTGCTAGAAACAGGGGTTAATAGTCTGTCAGGGGCAGGCAGTGGCAGTGAGTAGCCCTAGGATAAACAAAAAAGCCTTAACGGCAGGAAATGGGCTTGTTCTTCTAGCATAAGCATTTACATTGGCTGCTAACCAGCAAGAGATGTAAAAAGAGTTGTTTAGTTTACACTTGGAAAAAAAATAGAGAGATGGAAACAAACAGTCTTTTGCATTTTGTGTATCTGTGAAAAGGAATAAAAGCCAATGAGTGTAGCTAAAAATGGTAATAGTATCTATGCTCCACACACACTCCTGGAAAGAGCTGTAGACTCAGCACAAGATTCCAGTCATAAAAAGGGAGAAGGATTACTTAACTTATTTTTGTATTATTGAAATAACTGTCAGATAATTACATGCATGACTTTAAGTGATTGCTCATGCAGAAAAAGAGGAGGGGGGGGCAGGAGAAGAGAAGACAAATCAGGAAACCTGGTTAATTAATTCAGGTTGACATCTTGATTTTTTTTTATAAAAGGATTGACCCTAATTTTCGTTTTGAGGATGAAAAGTCCTAATGCCACTTGGGATAAGAAAGAAGGCATTCCCATTTGACACCACGGTAGTCAGGAAAGGATCTGGACCACAATGCTAGGAACCCACCCTTGCATTGGTGTGGCATTGCTGCAGCACTTACAAGCCCAAAAGAGAAAGCCGCATTTTAAGATGGGATGAAATGTAAATAATGTACTCATTTGACGAGATTCAGATGAAGTGCTCTGTGTGTGGCAAGCTGAATTTGTATTTATAGGCATTAAAGAAACACACAAGATGCTCTGGATACACTGAAGACCAGGAATAATATATTGTTAGTTCCTAATTTCATTTTAAATAAACAGACAATGTTCTACCTTAGGTGCTGTTTTTCTGCTGAAGCAGTGCATCCCTTGCAAAGGTTGCTGCTACATCAAAGTTTTATTTTTCACACAAGAAAACATGACACCTCAACAGATGTTGGCAGCTTTGTGTTTCATGCTGGACTACTTGGCATCTCAAGCTAAATTTTCTTTCATAGTCACTCTCAAAGATGTATATTATCCCTTGTCAAAATAAAGAGTTGTGGTCTCTTTCCAGCCCAGAGAAATACGGTAAGTGCACATTATCACCATAACATCTAAGTTGCTCTCTCTTTCACTACACTAATGCATATCACAGCCTTGCAAATGACAGGCTTTCACAGCCTCATATTTTAGTGTCATGTCTTGTTTTATAATGACATCATGTTTTTTCTAGTGATCCTAGCACACAGCACCAATGTGACCCTGCAGCTTTGCAGCCTTTCTCACAGCAGTGAGATCTTCATCTTGATACCTGAGGTGAGAAGCAACAGCAATAAAATGACTCAAAAGCCTTGTTTATCAGCAAAAACAACTAGTAGTGGTCAGGTCGTGTGGATGCAGGTGGCGCTACCCATCCTCCACCATGTGATGTGTTCTGGTCTGAGGCTGCGGCCTCCCATATGAAAGCTGAATCAATTCTGATGCTTTTTGATGCTTTCTGTGAGCATCCAAGGCACTCTGCTGCAGAAACAGTCTGTCATCTAGCACTGCTTCCCTATGAAGTAGCAGGTCAGAGAAGGTTGCTTCTAGAAAAGAAGAAATGTCAGGGAGAGGCCATCTCAGTGGTGGTCCCACTTTTTCCCACATACTGTGCTTACAATAGACTGTGATCACACAGTCCTTGGCGTGCAATACTTACCCATGGGTTCACATATACTTGGACTGTGTTTCAGATTGTCACGTGAATAGCATGAGGTGATAATAACTGCAACCGTCCAGGAACAGAACCAGAGATGGAAACTGTAAAATCTATGCTCAATTTTTTGTTCTTTGTGTTCTGGTTCAGTCATGTAGGTAGAAGTGAGACAGTCCATTTTTTAAACCAAGACTAGGGCTCATTTGTGAATATATAAATGTAAGAAGTCCAATAAAGATAGAGCTGCTAACCCTGGGAATTTCTGTTCACCAGAGACTGACCTCCTGGATCTAAATGCCTAGCAGCAACATGAAAGAGCAGGTGGCAAAAATGAAATAAGTTTTAGGAATGGCAATTAGATCTTAATTATTGGAACTTCAGTAAGATTTTTCTTATTTTGAATTCTGCTGAATTGTGGATACCTTTTTGCCTTTTTGCATATTCCCAGTCCAGGCACATCCATCATCCTTTTACTTGTAAGAAAAATTCTGTGTGAGGAAGAGGGCAGGAAAAATATGTAAAATAAACATTAGTATGGCAGCAGAGATCAGTCATTAAAAATTGTAAATCTTGTTGCGTATTTTTCATTGAAAGCATTACTCAAGGAATACAGCTATTCACCACAGAAAAAATCATTCACCAAATAGCTGTACCTGTCTCTGTTTTTCATAGTACTTCCATCAATACGGCAAAATGGTGCTCTAGTGCGATTTGGTGAGAGACTTGCATAATTTCATATGGCTTATGCATAACTTGGATGAATTTTGAGTGAACTGATCTGCAAAACTGTTGAGAATCTTCCACAAGCAGCCCCAATCCTCACAAATGGGAAGGAAGAACAGTCCTTGTGCTCCACTAAAGTTCTTTGAGCTTCTCCCTTTGGGGACAAGACCCCAGGGACAGCTGCTGAGAGGCAAGGGCAGCCTTTCTTTTCTCCTGTGAACTACATGTGGGGATGTTTTATTTAGGTTGGCATGCAGTGAAGGCAGAGAGCAGCAAGTGAGGACTCACCACCAGACCTCGGCACCCCCAAAGCTTGCCAAGCATCTAGCCAGGCCCCTGACATCTGACTGCTCACAGCACCCATTTCATCCCACCAGACCTAGAGGGAAGCTAAGTTTAGATATATGACCAGGTGTCTAGGTTTGGGATCTAAACTGGAGTGTTATGCATGTTTTCCCCTCCCTCCCAAAATTACCTGGACTGCAATTAATATTTGGATGTAGCTCTAAACATGGAGTGTTCATATCTATTCCAGTTTATCCAAAACTCTGCAGATTTTTTAAAATATTCTCCACAAAAACCAAACAAACAAACAAACCCCTCCTTTTTGCTCGGCTCTGAATATTTAATGTCATAACTGAGTTATGTAGAATTTGCATAAATAGAAACTTAGTAATATTTCACTGTGTTACCAATACAGAAAGGTCTTTCCTTCAGGAACAGAATTTCTGTGATTGAAAGAATAGCAGCAGGAAAAGCAACATCACAGGCGCGGTCAGGGGAAGCTGTTCAAAGGAGAACAAATGTGGTTTCCTAGCAGATGATGTGGAAAGCAACCACAGTTGGCTTTAGACTGCATCTTCTTGACATAGGCCCCACCTTCTGCTCTTACAAGAGAGATTGTTTTAAGCTGGGTAGCATAGGGTCAAACACTCTTCCAATATTTTGACAAAAACCAACAATGACCATTTAGGGTATTTTTTATCTGCATTAATATCCAGTCTTTTTAAATGGTCTTGGCATGCTTTTGGCCTCAAGAACTTCCTGCGATAATCAGCACCAGAACTGAATTATGTGTAGCTGTCAAAAGGTATTTCTTTAACCAATATAATTTTGCCAGTTCGTTTTAAGATCATTAAATGTTCTTTTATTCCTAATCTCCCTTAAACCTTATTTACAACTATGAAGATCTCATAATTATAAAAGTATAAATGAAAATGCATTTGTAAAAGGATGAAGACTGAGTCATGGTTTACACAAAAACCTAATCACAGAAATAATTACTCAGTCTGGGACAAAATGGTAATGTGTATGTGAGTACATTTAGATATGCACAAAAATATTTGCATGGGAATATCACTGGGAAGCTTCTTGACCACGCTTTTCATATCAAGCCATTTCACTGCATATTAGTATTTACACGGATGTGAAGTAGGCAACTGCATTTGTTTTACACGCATAACTATGAGCACTTTTTAAATCAGAAAGTTTATTTTTCAAAGGAGCAAAGCGTCTTGTGCCTATGCATTTACACAGTAACTATTCCCAGTTGTAATCAGAATAAGTGATGCTGTGTTTCTGAATAACCCATGTGTGTAGGCACTGATCATTTAAATAACAGCATTTAACTATTTTAACAAATGGCATGATGCTTTGATGTTTGCAATGCACCAAGTTTGTGAGTTCCAGTGAGAACTGGCACCTGAATATGCTAGAGTTTTGCCTAGCAGCCATAAGGCTGATGTGCTGGCTACTCCATTGCACTAAACATTGGGCCTTCTCAGTAGTATTGTGGGAAAGCAATTTGAGCTGCTTCCTTCCTTTTGCTCATTCTGAAGCTTAAAATTAAAAGAGATACTCCCCACACACAATTACTCTTAACATTAATGTGAATGACACATGCAGCTAACAAGTGAAACCAGACACCGTTCCTTGCATTTGCAGTTTAGATGTTGTGCAAACTGCGTCTGCTTATTAAGCTGGATTTTTAAATGCCTAATACTTTTAATAACCTGTTTTCAAAACGGTTATTTTCATTAATATTGGGTCATGTCATACAACACCTTCTAATCTGGACATTTACAATTAATGTCTTCACATATGTGCAAAGTGTAGAAGCAGTTGTTAGAATAGTCTACCTCTTACCCCTCCAGAAGACTGGTTTTAAATTTTAATAATTTTTAAACGGTAGCATTCAGTTATTTTTAATGCATATTGAAGGTTACTGGTGAAACAGGACGAAGAGAATTAATTATTTAATTAAAATACTGATAGCAGCATCAAACATATGCTGGTAAAGTTTATACCCCAAATTTTCTTTTATATTTCTAAATCTGCCAGGCACATTCTGAAGTGGACATGTTTGAGGAAACTATCAGGAATATAAAGCTCAAGTTGAAATCAGAAATTATTCCTCAATGAGCTTAGATTGGAAAGTGAGTCCCTATACTTACCACATCCCGAACATCCCACCTGAGTTTTGGCGCATCTGGGCAGATCAGAGCACTCTGACACAGGGATGTGACCCCATTCAGAAAGAGCCCTCTTTATGGGCTGGGGGGGGTTCAGTCCATTAATCATTCCACCCTGCCCTCTGTGGACTGTGACTGCTAAAAGCTTTGCCAGATATTGGCAACGACAATGCTGTGGTCAGTCGTCTTCCTGAAAATGGGCTGAAACTCTTTGAAACGGAATAAAAAACCATGCTGCTATTCAGAGTCTAACCTGGGAAGTCAGTAAGACCTTTCCTCCATGGCGGGCTGAAGATGAGCCCCACCAATGGGGAATCCCAAAGCCGGTGGGATATGCTCTCACACCTGCAGAGCCTGCTTTCTTTCTCAGCCATCTGCTTCCACCTATGCTGCCATGACATTATTTGAAACGGCAGTAAAGTTTTGAACACAGTAAAGAACATGTTTTGTTTTGTTTTCCCCCTGGAACTCCAGAAGTCATGAAAAATGCAGGTTTTGTGGGGGAGGGAGAGAGAGGGAGTAAATCCCTGCCCAGACCTAATCTTTTCGTTAGCCTCTTGAAGCTCAGAGCAAGAGCAGCTGTTGAAAAGTGCAACTGTCTTTTCCATACATGATTAAATATAGTCAAATATCAAGTCCTATCATCAAGGGGTCAGTTAAATGTAATTTCTTTCCACTCTGCATATATGCACAGAGGGAGCTTAAGTCCTCTCTCATCTGGTTTCTTCATCCTTAAAAGAAACAAAAGCACACTGTACAGTATTTTCTAATTTGATAGTATCTTTATGGGATTTTAATATCCTCCTCCTTGCCAGCTACAAGCCAGACCAGCAACAACTGCAGCTACAGTTATGAGCTGCAGCTGTTTGGGGCCTGTAAAGGTCTATCTACAGCCTGGAAATTTCCAATCAGTGCAAACAAGGCTCCAGCACCGTTAGCAAAAGTTCGAACTTCTGCAGGCAAAACATCGGCTGCCACCAGCAAAGTGCTGGCAAAATTGAACCTGCTTCAGCAAGCAGGCTAGCATTGAAAGGGGTAGGGACAGCTAGCTGTCGGGGTGAAGCAGGGTTCCTAGCAGTATTAATCACAGAAACTGTGTTACAAGCCACGGAAAATCCCACCTGAAAAAACTGCTCTGAATGGCAAAGGTAAGGGTTGGCGAGGAGCAGGATATGCATGACAAGCATGGAGGATCTGGGTAGCTCCTCTACCGAGCAGATCTACTTCCTCCTTCTCCTCTGCATGAGGTCAGAAATGGTCTGCAAGTAATAGCAATGACAACAGACTTGGGAGGGTCAGAGTAGGTCTTGAAAGATTCAGCCATTATCTTTTTTGTATAGCTTATAATATACATATTTTCCTAGAATTTACATTACCATAGATACACATTTCCCTGCGAGAAGTTTCAGTTGCTTTAAAAAACAACCCAGATAACAACCCCCAAGTTAACTGAACTGTGTATTATACACAGACTTGTTTTGCAATCCTTCTTCTGCAGCTCAGATGCTTCTCATCATCCTTGACATGACAGCTATGACATCTTCACATGTTCCCAAGCCTGTGCAGGGACAAAAGCAACCTTCTTCCTGATTCTTCAAAAAAAGACAGAGTTAAAAACATCTAATCATCTTCAAACTCACTTCTATCCTGAGGGTGGTTTTTTTTGTCTTGGCTGGGTTGTTCATTTGATGGAGCTTTACCACCCTATACAGACCATACTCAATTTAACCAGCATGCTGGAAATGGTGGCGAGGCATTAGCTGCTGAGGCTGGCACATTAGAACTTAGGGAAATACAGAAGGTTTAGACACTTGCTCAGATGGCTAAAATGTTTGCCCATCTTTGGGGCTTAGCTTAGCCTACAACTGCTACCTCAATATATTATTGACAGTGCAGTGCAGTGCAATGATGCCAATTCTGTCACCATAGAGATAGGATGATCCTCCCTCACCTCAGTTGATAATATCTGTACACACACTGTTTTGCTGGAGAATTTGCATACCTGTCTTCTGATGATGGCTTTCACTTCACAGTGGAATCAGTTGAAAAAATATTCAGGTAACTCAAGATACAAAGACAAATTTTCAGCATGAAGATGAAGAAATACCAGAATTCATAACACTTCCTTAAGCCTGATGCACTTTCTATAGAATATAATCTGTACCCACTCAAAGAGACAGCAGAGAAATTTGTTGGCTTTATACTGGATCTGAAAATTATAAATTAATTTTAATTCCATAATACCATTCTGCAACTGCTGTTAAACTTGAAGGAAGGATTATGGGAGTGAAAATATGTCATTCTGTAAACCAAAGACCTCAGTCAATAGTATTTTAACATTAAATATTTGCTTATTCAATGTATTAGAGGTACTATCTTTGTCAAACAAGCTCCTTTTGCCTGAAGGTTCAGCATTAACACTCCCTTAAGTCTCTTTTAAACACAGGTAGCTCAGCACCCTCATCCACAATAGCTTTAATAATTGCTTGGCTTCACACAACAAACTATGCCTTTGTTTCTGCCCTTAACCATTCTTTCATCAGCTGCTGCTGTGCACATTAGACAGAACATGTGAGGACAAACAAACTGGAAAAGTGGTTTGTGAAAATATGTTGAGACAGCTGCTGAATTTTAAGGGCTTGTCTGTACCAGGCAAAAAGGTGCAGCAGAGCACCAGATGGTTTCAAACACAGTGAGATCCTTGCAGCACTCGTGTGGTACACAAGCAAGCCTCAAAGCTGTTTGCAGAGATCAGCTGTACCAAAATGCTATGAGGGTACAGCTGCTGTTGCTACTCCCTCCGTGTCCTTCTCCTTGCTTGGTCACATTGGCTGAGCTGGGACCACAGCCCAAGCTAAGTAGGCCTCTCACTTACTTCTTTACTCATGACCCTTATCCTATGCTGTTTCACAGGCATTTGATATCTCTCCCTCCACAATTTCAAGACCCTTTTTGCCTGTTTGTGTGTAGTGGTTTCGTGTAATGAATCCGGCTTTCCCAGGCATTCAGCATCCTTTTTTCACCTTCCTAAGCCTCCCTCGGTGGGTGGCAGAGAGACTTTGTGGCCTGGAGTCAAAAGGAAATAACAAACACTTATGAATGTTTTCCAAGGGGAGCTCTCTCTGACCCTTCAGGTGGTGACACCCAACAAGGAGTGACTGCAGGAGCCACCACTCACTCAGAGCACACCAGGTGAATGAGATGTTACAATGTCCACCTGGAAGGTAAGGAAGGACTTGATGTAGGGCATGTCCCCTGAATGCCTGGAGCAATAGGGTCACTGGCTTGAAGCTTTGAGTGAGGCATTGCTTCACCCTTTATATCCCTATCACATTGTGATAAACTCTTCAGTTATATTCTAACCACATACTATTTTTCAGGAGGATCCTTCACTACGCAGGTCAAATGAGCACAAGTAATGAGCTCTTTCAACCCTAGTTCAAATACTCTGCTGGCTTGTAAAACACCGAGAATCCAAGAAAATCCATGAAAAACTGACCACATATGTACACATTGCCATGATGCAAACAAACAAAACTTTTCACTGGACTTTCTGATGCCACTTTCTCACTGTTTCATCTTTTTGATGCTGATTTTCTAGCAAATTCCAAATCCTCTGAATTACAGAATCATAGAATCATAGAATCGTTTAGGTTGGAAAAGACCTTTAAGATCATAGAGTCCAACTGCAAATCTAACACTGCCAAGTCCACCACTAAACCATGTCCCTAAGCACCACATCTACACAACTTTTAAATACCTCCAGGGATAGTGACTCAACCACTTCCCTGGGTAGCCTGTTCCAATGCCTGAAATTCATTTTCTTTCTCACTTAGTCTCCCATAGTCATCCTTTTCTTCTGAATAGTCTGAATGTTAGAACATCTCCTTTTAGAAAAGCAGGAATGTTACAGGAGTAGCTTCAAAGTAGCAAGCCACAATTTCCGTGCTGGTTCCAAGATGTAGCCATTGAATTCAGTGGATTATACTAGTACATTTTTACTGACTTTATTTCCAATGGGCTCTAAATAAACATGCTTCAAGCTAAAAATATATTCTGATCTTCTGAAATCTTGGATTGCTGAAATTAAACTTCTTGCCTGTTGGCCTTCTTAAATAAAAGCTTGGAGAACCACTTAAACAACTGATTTAACAACTTAGACCTAAGAATCCTATAACCAGTCAACAACATTAAATCATATGTTATGAAATCCTTTTTTGAATTACTAAAATGAAGCAAGTTTAGCATAAGGTTGTAGACTTAAATATTCATGACCCAATGTTTTTTGTTGAGCAGCATCTAAAAACAGGAGTACAAGCACATCCATAGATTAGACATGGAGGCTTGTATCAATATGAGATTCTTCTGTCCTTTAATGGATACAGAAGGGAACGTAGCAACCAGTGATGAGGAAAAGGCCGAGGTACTTAATGCCTTCTTTGCCTCAGTCTTTAATAGTGAGTCCAGTCATCCTCAGGGTACTCCACCCCTTGAGCTGGAAGGTAAGGATGAAGAGCAGAACATACCCCCCTTAATCCAGGAGGAATTAGTTAGGGACCTGCTACGCCATCTGGACACTCACAAATCTATGGGACCTGATGGGATCCATCCAAGAGTACTGAGGGAACTGGCTGAGGTCCTTGCCAAGCCACTCTCTATCATCTATCAGCGTTCCTGGTCAACAGGGGAGGTCCCAGAGGACTGGAGGCTTGCCAGTGTGACTCCCATTTATAAGAAGGGTCGGAGGGAGGATCCGGGGAACTACAGGCCTGTCAGCCTGACCTCGGTACCAGGGAAGATTATGGAATGATTTGTCCTGAGAGCACTCACATGGCAAGTCCAGTATAAGAAGCAGATCAGGCCCAGTCAGCATGGGTTTACGAAAGGCAGGTCCTGCTTGACCAACCTGATCTCCTTCTATGACCAGGTGACCCGCCTAGTGGATGAGGGAAAGGCTGTTGATGTTATTTTCCTAGAATTCAGCAAGGCCTTTGACACTGTCTCTCATGGCATACTCTTTGCGAAGCTGGCGTCTTGTGGCCTGGATAAGTGCACTATTCACTGGGTGAAAAACTGGCTGGATGGCCGAGCCCAGAGGGTAGTGGTGAATGGGGTGAAATCCGGTTGGCGGTGGGTCACAAGCGGTGTTCCCCAGGGCTCGGTGTTGGGCCCTGTTCTGTTTAATATCTTTATTGATGATTTGGATGAGGGGATTGAGTGCACCCTCAGCAAGTTTGCAGATGACACCAAGTTGGGAGGCAGGGTCGATCTGCTTGAGGGTAGGGAGGCTCTACAGAGAGATCTGGACAGGCTGGATCGATGGGCTGAGGCCAATAGTATGAAGTTCAACAAGGCCAAGTGCCGGGTCCTGCACTTCGGACACGGCAACCCCATGCAGCGCTACAGGCTTGGGGAAGAGTGGCTGGAAAGCTGCCCGGCAGAGAAAGACCTGGGGGTGCTGGTCGACAGCCGGCTGAATATGAGCCAGCAGCGTGCCCAGGTGGCCAAGAAGGCCAATCGCATCCTGGCCTGTACCAGAACTAGTGTGGCCAGCAGGAGCAGGGAGGTGGTTGTTCCCCTGTACTCGGCACTGGTGAGGCCGCACCTCGAGTGCTGTGTTCAGTTTTGGGCCCCTCACTACAAAAAGAAAGACATTGAGCTGCTTGAGCGTGTCCAGAGAAGGGCAACGAAGTTGGTGAGGGGCCTGGAGCACAAGTCTTATGAGGAGCAGCTGAAGGATCTGGGGTTGTTCAGTCTAGAAAAGAGGAGGCTGAGGGGAGACCTTATCGCTCTCTACAACTACCTGAAAGGGGGTTGTAGTGAGGTGGGTGTTGGTCTCTTCTGTCAGGTGTCTGGAGATAGGACAAGAGGAAATGGCCTCAAGTTGAGGCAAGGGAGATTTAGGTTAGATATTAGGAAAAATTTTTTTACTGAGAGGGTTGTCAAACATTGGAATGGGCTGCCCAGGGAAGTGGTTGATTCACCATCCCTGGAGATATTCAAAAAGCGAGCGGACAGGGTACTCCAGGGCATGGTTTAGGGGGCATGGTTAATGGTTGGACTTGATGATCTTGAAGGTCTTTTCCAACCGAAATGATTCTATGATTCTATGATTCTATGATTCTAGAAGGAAGCATCAAAAGTGAATAACATATACAAACAACTGCTTTGGCAGAAAAAAAAAAAATCTCCTTTTAACCATAACTAGACAGGTTTATCTAGGCTCTTAACACTAGTAAACTAAGGATTATGGAAATTTAGTTCAAAAACTGTCGTAAAAGCCTTATCCTAATAAGCAAAGTGGCTGAAGTAGATATTGAAAATAACAGCATATGTCAACACACCATAGCGAGACATATTATTTTGATTTATTCCTTTGATTTCTGCATTACTAGATAAAGTAGAACATTAAAAACCATTTTCCCATTTCTATTGCCAATGAAATTGTTTAACAGAATTTATAAAACATGTAAAATATTTCTTTTAGTAACTGTTATCTGTTATTGCTCATGCACACTCTAGGAGGTTTATGAGAGTTCCGTGCCAGAGTGTTTTTTGGAGGGGGGAAGTTATTTTTCTATTATTTATGTATAATGTAAGTTCAGAAGGAATAGAAAATAATGAATCTGGAATAATGACCTGTTTAATGGCTGACAAAACAGATTCTGGAGCAGTTTCAGTCTAAGATTACCTTTCTATTTTTTCTCCAAGTAGCAAAGAAAAATTAAGTAAGCTAATGCTGAAAGGTAGATATTTAGATCAGAAACACAAGATATTTTAATTTATTCTCACCTGGCTGCTAGCAGGCATACCCATGTAGATTTCAACTTCTGTATTTCAAACCATCGACATGATCTCATTCAAGCCATTATAACCCAGCCACACCTCTTGGGAATATCAGTAAATAGTTAACTAGTTAACCAAAAGAAATAGCAGATTATTGCATGTAAAAAACCCTGTAATAATTTAAAAAACTAACAGAATATGCGCACATTCATTTTCAGGGAAATTAGGATATAGGGTTTTTTAATAACTGAACATTTAAAAGGTGTATGAAAATAAGCCAGGCCAATTTCTAAGCTCCTTGCAGTGACTCCAGCTAGTCCCTCTCACTCCTTTCTCCAGCGCTCTGCCTTTGGGGCTGCATTTCTCTGGTCCTCTATGTTGCAGCTGGGTTACATGGTCTTGCAGTGCACTGATGTCATTGTGCAAGCTCTGGTGGAGAGCTGGGGCTCATGCCTCCAGGTATGTGGTAGAAGGCATCTAACCAGTCTGTGCAAAGTGTCCAGATTAAGATAGCAGGAGGTACTGGGTTTATCTTCCCATTGCTTCTCCTGGGGTATGGTGGGATGACCCCAGAGATATCCCCAAAGCTGGTGCAATGGGCCAGTGAGGTGATGGACCCTGACTCTGGCTCCAGGGCTGCACTTACTTACACACCATCATAGACACAACTGTGGGGTCACTGCATGAGACAGAAGGAGTAGCGGCAGTGGTTCCTGCAGGATATTTGAGGGGACAAGGATGTTGAAGTTGGTGATGTGTTCAGTGGCTGTGGTCACAAGGGTGATGAACCCTAATCATAAGATATGATGTTTTCTGGGCGTGCCACCAAATTGCAGCCTTCAAAACCTGCTGGGTAATATTTTTTTCACTGCTGCTCTCAAGACTGTAACTGCTCAGTGATAACATCCAGAAGGCGTATCCCAAGCCCCCCCTCTCCTGGAGGAACTGCAAGAGAAATGTTCCACTGTTTTTGTTTTTGAAGACTATCATTGGCGGCTCCACCACGTGCACAGTGGGACTCTAGCTGCTGCGGCCAATGTACTTCCCGTGTTCACTGCTCTGGTCCAGTGGGACAGCACAGACAGGGAAACACACGTATTTGTATGAACCTTGGCAAGGATTTCTAATGATGTGTGGATTTTAAATTGGTGTAATGACTTCACAGTGTTTGGTGAGTTAACTCAAGAGATGCTGCTTTTATTCAAAAAGTAGCTGGAAAAGAAAAACATTTAGAAAATAACTCCACTTGGCTAGATGGTGTTAACTGACGCTCCTCTTCTTGTAAACATGCTCTAGGTCAAAGTTGTTTCCCAAGCAGAAAGCCCTAATGAAAACAGGTGACATGTTGCTGCAACAGACAGGAGAAAAGGAGGTCATCACAGTCCTGGAGCTGGCAGTTATCACACCATCCCAGCATGCTGCTCCATCTCTGCTCTGTCCCCGCGATGTCCCTGCTCACTGTCTGCAGAGCACGCAAGAAATCAGTGGCAAAAAAGCACATACCTGCGGTCACATAAACACATAAACACTTTCACTCACAGTAGTGTTCTCATTATCTGGCCATTGGAGGCAGCTGAGGCTGAGACAGGAGAGACGTTATAGAATCCTGTCTGCCTAGTGTGTTCACGGTCCAGTCCAGCTGGGAATGACTTCCAGATGTTAGTGCACTGCGAATGCGCCTCCAGCCCACAGCCCGACCCCTTATCGATCACACTGGACAACACTGGCACCGAGCGGGGGGAAGTGGTGGCTCATTCAGCCCAGAGGGTGCTGGTAGACTTCATCAGGGCAAGGACAAGCTCTCCAGGGCAGCTGGTAGTGGAAAAACTCTATTTCTGCTGCAGGACAAAGGTTTCTTAAAAAGTTAACCACACAAAAAAAACCCACCCAAAAACACAGGAGGCTAGAAAAGTGTATGCGATTTACCTTGAAGCCCTTATATGAAATCTGTATTACACAAGTACCTTTCTGAAAGGAACTGCTGTTAAAGGGTTAACTGCTAAAGAAAGCAAATGTTTCGATCTTCTGGTGTTGGCTTGCTTCTTTATGATGGTCCAGTCAGCAGACACATAAAGGTCTGCATAGACACTCATTTTGATTTTAAATGGCATGGTTCAGGTTACCTTAACTGCATGTCAAAGTTTAGCTGAAGCAATGCTGAAATAATCAGGATGCATGCCACCAAACAACCATTTCTGTGTGCAGACAACTCCTGTTAAAAATTATGTAGGACTTTTTTGCAGTAATTACGTTCTTGAGGTCTTCTTTCTTTTGGTGAACAACTTTGTAGCGCTAACATCTAGAATAAAGACTTGAATGAATGTTCTGTAAGAAAGATTGCTTTCTTTCCACTGATTGTTCAGGCTCTGCCCACTGAAGGAAATAATTTATTCTTCTAGTGATGATCTTCTTGCACGCCTTCAGTTTTTCAGCACATCTATAAAACTGAATCTATTTCTCTCCTAATTTTTTCTCCTGCAAAACCAGAAATCTCCCCCTTCTTTTTTTTTTTTATATAAACAGCATACAAATCCTTTTCCCTTTTTTTCCCCCAATGTACAACCCTGTCATAATTTCAAGCCTTTTCTACGCAATACTACAAGGTATAAAGGGATACTGATTTCCCCTTCAATTCACATCCCCAGTGCTGTTTCGGAGGGATTGATTTTTTTTTTTTTCTGGCAAGCCATTTTTAATCACTTACTGTGGTGTTTCCGTAATTGTAAGGATATGAACCTATCTGCTGCAGAAAGTGTGTCACATTGCAGCCCACACCTGTATGGACTGGCAAGAAGTATACAGCTATACACTCACCCAGGTCAAGCTCTTTCTGGCAACTGTATACTTATTTGGAAACTAAGACCAAAGCTTAAAGGTACTTAGCAATGTGAAGTTCTAAATTGGACATCCTTTTGGATTTTTCAAAAGCATACAGGCATAAATCTCCCACTAGATGCTTATCTGCATCATTAAGCCCCTAAATTACATTATAAACTTGTTGCTTAGGCTTTTTTTTTTCTTTAGCAAATTACTTACAAACCAGTCCTGCCTTTCCCTGAATGTATTACTTGCAAGTACATACCAAATGCTTTACAGAATTATGTTCATGCTTCAAGCTATTTGGAAAATGTTAATTTAATCTGCTCCCTTTTTGTGATTCATGTGGGCAGCCAGATGCCTAAATCACGTTATCATTTCTGCCTTCTCACTGGCTGCCTAAATGTTTTTACGGGGAGAAAAATGAGCATCAAAGGCAATAAGCAGCAAAGCCCAGGTGATCTGCTGCTGATAGGAATGTAAGGATAATAGTTATTCCTGTTAAAATTCACTAAACCTGTAATTGATCTCAGCATTATTTGTGGCCTCCATGTCTTTGCATCAAATACAACCCCTGTCACCACAAATCACGGCTGCTGCATCCTTATCCACAGGAGTGTTTGCCAGACATTTCTCTTTTACTGTTGGTTGCCTCATCTGACTGATGGTCCAATAAAGTCTGTATTGAAGAATCTGGACACTTAAATTAGTGCCTTATCCTGTGCTTTGGAATTGAAAGAAATATTTAGATGCCTGTGTATACACTTAGGTGCTTAATGACAGACTTACAAGCCTACTAGCAATTCAGTGTTGAAGAGTAGTGTGTGCTGCCTGGACAGATATGTCAATTAGTTCATTTTTATTACCAGATTTAATTTTAAATTGTGGTCATTTCTTACTTTTTGAAATTGACTGAGATGATAATAAAAATTAACTAACATCCAGGTAACAGGCCCAAAGCAGTGTTGACACTTCATGGTAAGAAAGGTAAATATTTACTTCATGAAAGACCTGCCAAGCTCACAATTTCTGTGAAAACTTAAGATTTTAGTAAAGTAAGTAATAGGTTTTCTTTCACAAAAAATAGAATTCTGGTAACACTTGGTTTTCATTGGTGCTTTTCACCAGAATTGCAGTATTCTATTTTACAGAGAAAAAGAGCACTTTTGAAGAAGTGCTTGGAATGACTTGTCTTTTTTGACCAGATTGGAAGATGAGCGGATGTATTTTTGTCTGTTCTGTGGTTTTTCCAAAGACTACATCTATTTTTTAAATGTTCCAGGCTTGGTGCATCATTAAGATAACGAGTGCTCAGCTTCCCCAGCATCAGTCCCTGTCTCCTCTGGCACAATATCTCCCTGCAAAAGCATCTGAAGCCTTGTTCCTCTGGATAAGAAGGATAGGCCAGGACGAGAAGTGCTGCTCTTTTTATACCTGTCTGCTCTAAAGACATTTTGCATCCTTCTGCTTTGTTTACTCTTTACAAACATTGGGGGGTGGGGGGGGTGTTTTGGGACTTTTTATGTTTTGTGACTTTTACCTGCCAGACACAGAATGACTGAACTCACTCATACCAGGGAATTGCTATATTTGAGCAAATGGGCTTAAGAAAGTGAAGAAAATATGGATTTCTATTTACTCGTCCATTTGCAATTGTCTGGGTGAACACACCACCTTCTTTCTGACAGAATAACATCACTTACAGATGTGTTGGGTTTGCATGGCAAGATTTTGGTAGCAGGGGGCCTTCTGTGAGAAGCTGCTAGAAGCTTCCCCTGTGTCCAACAGAGCCAATGCCAGCCGGCTCCAAGTCGGACCCACCGCTGGCCAAGGCCGAGCCCATCAGTGACGGTGGTAGCGCCTCTGGGATAACAGATGTAAGAAGGGGGAAAAAAACCTGCTGGGGGGGAACTGCAGCCAGAGACAGGAGTGAGAAGATGTGAGAGAAACCACTCTGCAGACACCCACGTCAGTGAAGAAGGAGGGGGAGGAGATGCTCCAGGTACCGAAGCAGACATTCCCCTGCAGCCCGTGGTGAAGACCATGGTGAGGCAGGCTGTCCCCTTGCAGCCCATGGAGGTCCACGGTGGAGCAGATATCCACCTGCAGCCCATGGAGGACCCTACACTGGAGCAGGTGGGTGCCCAAAGGAGGCCGTGACCCCGTGGGAAGCCCATGCTGGAGCAGGTTTGCTGGCAGGACCTGCGGACCGGTGGGGGACCCACACTGGAGCAGCCTGTGCCTGAAGGACTGCACCCCATGGAGCAGTTTGTAAAGAACTGCAGCCCATGGGAAGGACCCACACTGGAGAAGTTCATGGAGGACTGTCTCCCATGGGAAGGACCCCACGCTGGAGCAGCAGAAGACAGTGAGGAGGAAGGAGTGGCAGAAATGTGTGATGAACTCACGGCAACCCCCATTCCCCATCCCTCTGTGCTGCTGAGGGGGAGTAGGTAGAGAAAACCAGGAGTTAAGTCAGGGAAGAAGGGAGGTGTGGGGGGAAGGTGTTTTTAAGATTTGGGTTTATATCTCATTATCCTACTCTGGTTGATTGTTAATAAATTAAACTAATTTCCCTAAGTTGAGTCTGTTTTGCCCATGATGGTAATTGCTGAGTTATATCCCTGTCCTTATCTCCACCATGAGCCTTTCGTTGTATTTTCTCTCCCCTGTCCAGTTGAGGAAGGGGAATTGTAGAAGTGGCTTTGGTGGGCACATGGGGTCCAGCCAGGGTCAGCCCACCACAGCAGAGAAAGTCAAGGGCAGCCATACAGAGGTAAAACAGAGCTGTTAAGGGAAGCCAGGGGAGCAGAGGGGAATTTCACTTGTGCATTTTCCTCACTTCCTGTATCAAATGGGTTTTTTTAGTCCTTTAAAATTACCAGGCAGACGGGTTCTGCAGATTGGTCAGTTCAGAGCCTCTCTGTAAATCAGGTCCTTCGTGACCACAGCACAGAAACCTCACTCCAGCCTAATTCAACAGGGGAAGGTTTGGCAAGTGTAAATGCAGCCCGTTTGCCAAGGGTCTGTGGTCCTCATCAAATCAATCACCACCACTGCTGGCATCATGAAGACACTCCCACTTACAAGTGGGCTGTGTCTGAGAAGCCCAGAGTCCTGGCTGTATTTTTAACCGACCAAGACTGCTCAAGCTGGAAGTGGAGAAGTGGAGCAGCATGGCTCTCCACTGCTGCAGCAACTTGTGCTGTGGTTTGGGGATTTAAAGAGGACTTCGATCTCTCAGCCTCCCTGCCCCACATCACAGACTCTAACCTTACCTCTAGGTAAGGATAGGAAACATTTTGATGATAATGCAGTGCATCTGCAGTGAGAGCAGAAAGGCAAATAGAAACTCTGTAGTTCTATGTCCTTGCAAAACACAGTGTCTCCCAGTACCAGTACAGACCTCTGCTATTGGGTTACAGTTGGACTCAATGATCTTAAAGGTCTTTTCCAAGCCAAACAATTCTATGATTCTATTCTATGATTCTGTCTTCGCTATTCCTCACCAGCCCTGAGGAGGAAGACCTTTCTGTCCCTGTAAACTGATGATTTTGCCAGAGCAGCCAGGCACATAAACAAGCTACATTTGGGCAAGCAGAAGTGCAAACTTCATACTGCACCAGCTGCTTCAAGGTACCTTAGTAAGGGCTTACCAGCTTGCCAGCCTCACAGTAAATGTGAGGTACATGTTCCCTTTTTGCCTGAGGAGTAAAACACCCCAAATCACAGAGGGGTAAAACAGGTAGCAGGGCACACAGTGGGCAGCTGTGTCCATGAGCCTGCAGACTGAGTGCAGAGTACCCTAAAAACTTGGCTATATTTATCTGCTAACATTAGATCCCTTCAGTGTGGCTGCACACTGCATTGTAAAGCACAATGCAGTAGAAAAACAGGCCACTAGTAATGCGTGTAGAAAAGGGTTGGTTCGGTTTCCCTGGCTTTTCTTTACCTGCCTCGGTTCAAATTAGATGATCTCTACAGCTATTGGCTTCATTCCATACCATACTACTGAGCCACTCTCTAGAGATATTTGTTTCCAAACCTCAAGTTATTTCCTTTAAATTTAACCTACATTAAGGTGGCAGAAGAGGGAAAAGTGAGCAGTGGTCTCTTAGCAAAAAAGTTGTCCATGTTCCAATTTTCCCAAGAAGTCTTTTTTTAATTAAAAGGCAGCAGTTCTGGGGAGGAGAGCAGAGGTGCATGATGAAAGCGCTTCCCCAAGCCAGTACTTCATTTCTTTTGCCTCTTTATGCCTCTGCAATTCTAGAAAAGCCCCTGTTGCATGCTAACTGTCCTGGCTGTAACATCTGCACAGTGGGTTTAGTTTTTTCCTCTGAAGCCTGGCTTTTGGAGACTGACCAGGCCAGCTAAAAAGGACAAAGCAACTCAGGAATACAATTTCACAGAAATCTTGGCAGAAGGTGAGCACGGTCCTGCCAGGTTCCTTGCAGGCTGAACGCCTGCAGCAGATGCAGGGGGAGCCTGGAAAGCTAGCCAGCTCCCTCCTTTCAGCCCCACACAAAGGCATCCCTGGGCTCTGCCCAGGCTTTCCACCCACAGCCCTAAGCCCATGCGACGTCTCGAGAGCAGTCAGTGAAAGCAGCCCACCTTCCGTGTCAAAGGACTGAACAGCATGAACGAGGAGGCAGGTGGAAGTGAAGGTGGCCAGCTCCTGCCTGCAATCACCACGTCAGGCAGGTCTCTGACATCCCCTCCAGGAGAGGAGGAGGGAAGGAAGAGCCTTGCTCCCTGTGATGTTAATGCGCTGCTAAGAAGACAACTTTAATGCCTTTACTCCATTGCCCACTAAAGACCTTCCCTCCTGCTTCTTACCAGCTTGTTTTGCCATCTGTGTAATAAATACAGGCCTCAGGAGAAGGACAATTTGCAGTCTACATCTACTTAAATTGCTGTTGCCATCTACAGACCTCCTTCTCTGTTTCACATGTACGTATCTCCATATTTTGGCCATGTAGTGACTACAGCCTTTATTTTCACCCTGCTTTAATTCCATCCCATAGTACAAACATTTACCATGTAAATCTATTCAAACCACAATTTCCACTGCCCAATGCACACTGTGAAAATTTCCCCCTCCCCAGCATGTTTCAAGGTCACTTCCATCAGTTCAAACACTGACTATTCATTATATCAAGTATCTGAGCTGCTAGCTGATGACAGCCAGGAAACCATAAGCTGCCTTGAGGCTTGTCTTCCTATCAGCTCCTGCAGCTGGGCGATGTGGGATTTTTTTTCTGCCATTGAAACTATTAGGTTGCTGCCGTTTGTTTGGTTTCAGCTTACCATAATTGCTGCCATTTCCACGGCTGATTTGGGCTATGTTTGAAGTTGACATGTGTTGCATGTGTAGCTGCTCTCCGTGTGTCAAGAAATTAGAGAGGGAGAGTGTGTGTATATGTGTATGTGTGCATATATATATAAACATCTGCCATCTAGCTGTCTTCTACTTACTCATGTCTCTGAGGGGTTTACTCTACCAAGGGCAACTGAATGTCTTAGCTGCTCTCGCAGTGATAATCATTCAGGTTCCTGCTACCGGGGATATTAATTTTGGTTGGGTGGGAGCGGACATCACAAGCAGAGGAGAAGTGGAATGACTAGTAGAGGGTATTTAATGTATAGTTACAGGCCACAGGTCTCAAAGATGTTGAACATGGAGGTGTATGTGGATGTGATGCCATCAGGGCGACATTTGCTCATGGTCCTGGGGCTCTCGCCCCTCCTTGAGGCACTGTAATTCAGTGCAGTCCCAGAGCTGCTTTTACCACAGGTACCGAGGCCACCAGATATTTACAGCCTGCAGGCCTGGAGGGAACACTGGCCCAGGAAAGGAAAGGCAATGGCTGGCACAGGAGACAGGGTTGTCCTTTGCTGGAGCTGCTGGCATGAGACCTCAGGACAACGGGATAAAAGCCCTTTCCTGGGTGACTCTCGCTGTGTCTCAGGTCCCTTTGTAACTGAAGGGTAACAAAGCTGCTGCCCACCACCTTCTGCCACATTTGTGGTGCAAGCTCCTTCAGGGGAGGACCCCTTTCTGGGATATGTCAATGCATTACCCAGTGTGATGGTAAGAAGACACTGATCACAACTGTGTTACACAGGCACCTGAAGAGTATCTGACAAAAAGGAGAATAGTGAAACATACTGCAATATGTTTTCATTAACAGAAGTTACAAATAAAAGTAAAGCGGATTAGGTTTGTTATTTTCTATTACTAAAAATATTTACAGTCTCCCTGTGAGTCTTACCTTGACTATGCTGACCTACACTGACTATCATCAGAGTTTGTCCCTTTGAATCTCCACGAGGTACTCATATGAGGCAAAGACAATGGAGGAAGCCAGGGGCTTTTTTGAAACTGTATGAGAACCAGAGGAAAAGGAAAGTGCTCAGGGTGGGAGGACATCTCTTTTCACTGAATCTCATTCTTTTTTTTAGCTGTCCCCATCTTGCAGCACACCTGGGAGGCCCAGTAGCATACCATCTGGCAAAAATAAACATAACTAGATAGGAGAGAGGAGAGAGAAGTGTAGAAACATGATATGTGGGACTAACTGTAGTGGGTGGACTGGAGGTGGTTTCTCATGTGTGTCTGAAATCTCTGCCCATTACAGTAATGGCATGCAGGCTATCGTGTTTTGCTTCCCACCCTGGTTTTCCTTCATGGGAAGACACAGTTCTTTTGTGACAAGTAACTTAGCCAGAGATGGATACTGCACTGAAAACAGGGGTCCCACCATCCCAGTGTCACTGGTGGGTGTGCTGAGTGTGAATCCTTGTGCCTGGCACCCCCCCAGCCTCACAGAGTGCAACAGGACAGGACTACTGGAGATGAACATGGCAAGCAGTAAACCTGCTTAAGCTGACAGCAGCTGCATGTATATTGCCTCTATGAGTGTAAAATCACTCAGACTCTGAGTACGAGGACCCAAGGACACATCTCCGGGGTGTGTGCTGAACTAGCCCAACACCCTGTCTCCAGCCTTGCCAAGAGCAGATGCCAGCAGAGGAGTGGAGGAACAGGACATGACTACAAGAAACAAGTGGTTACACCTCTGAAGACTGGTCCTGGGCCCTTGAGTGGCCATGGCCACAGACCTGTGCCTTGCTGTGGCTCAGGCAGCAGGAGGCTGGAGGCTGAAGCCCAGCTCTGCCCCAGAGGTAAGCTGTGTTGCCTCCCTTCATCCTTTTTTTGATAATTGGGCCTTGGTACCTTGGTCAAGTGTGTGCTTTGAGATCCATAGGTTAAATGCCATGTAGGGGCTGAACACCAGTGTATATCATGGTATGCCATAGTACGAGGACGTGAAAACTCAGCCTGGCTTCAGACCTGTTCAGGTCTCCCAGATGAATCCACGGGCTCTGTCACCTACCATCACTTGTGTGCAAGCCTGTGCCCCTGCTCATTCAGAGGCTGACTGATGCCTCCCATCTCCTTTCTCGCCATTATCCCCCTGGCCCTGCGTCCAGTCCCTGTCTCCTCCCTGCTCACCGATGCCTGCCCCTCCCTGGCTGCCCTGCCTCTCTCCTACATCAGCCACTGCTGTCCAGGCAGTCTGCCTGGCAGTACCGGCCTTGGACACCGAAGTGCATTGATTACAGCCTGCTTTTTTGTATGTGAAACCTGAACAGTGGTTAAGCAGCAGCTAATGTAACCGTACGAGTTTATTTTTGTTCCCACCTGCCCTCTTACTCACTGTTTTTCAGGATCTGCTGGGTTGGAGAAGCTCCGCTGATGGAGAGATGTCTTTGGTAGAGCAAGGACTTGAGCCCAAACCCCTCTGGGATGGGATAGGACCAGTGTTCCCTTGCCAGTTTTCCCCACTCCCAGGTCTCTGCTGACACAGCAGGGACCAGCACCACCTGCCTGTTCAAAAAACACCATGGGAGCCAAATGCAGATGACAGCTACACCTCTGCAAAAAATAATGGTGGCTGTCTAACATGAACTCTCCTTGCCAGCATCACCTTTACCAGTCCCTTTTCCCCCACTCAGCAAATGGTTCATTTCAGCATCTCATGATACACCACCTGAAGCCCTCCCTACCACCACAACTGCAGGAGCCAGGCAGGAGTCTGATGGATTGCTAAGGATGTATTTTTAAAGCAAAGTAAAAACACACCCGATGTAGGGAAAAGATTCAGTCCCTTACTGTGAGCAGCTTTTGCTGAGCAGGTTGCAAGGCTTTTTGTTTTTCACACTGACATTCAGACCATTTCTGCATTCTTGACCCATTAGTCCTCTGTCCAGGCTAACACATCTTTGGAAACACTACAGAGGGGCTGTAGACACTGTATTTGCTGACGCTGACCATAATCAGAAGCATTTCACAGGAACGACTGCTGGCAGCCACAGTGCTGACTGTGGAAAAGCGCAGTGAATGAAAAGAAGTTGCAGTAACAAAAGCCAAATTAAAGCAACGGCGAACACCCCGCATACGCATTTGCAATCATTTTGTCATTCACACGAGGCTCTGCTTCGTGCAGTCCTCCTTCCCCACCATGTCCTCACAGCAGTCCCTCCAAGCCCCCATGCTCGGGCATGCTCAGCTGGGCACCGGGTGTGCCAGCCAGACCCAAACTCATATTAAAGAGGATGGGGGGTGGCCACCAGCCTACTGTGCAGACACCAGGTAACATTCCCCCATGTCACGGAGAAACGGCGATCTCCAGAAGTGTGTCATCTGAGGTTTCCCTGATTTTTGCTGTTGCTGTTGTTGTTGATGAGCCACATGCTCATCCCTGCCCTGGAGCAGAGCACATGGGTCTCGCTCCACTGGCAGCACAGCAGATGGTTCATGGTAGCCATGGTCAGACCAAGCTGAGCACAACAGCTAGGTCTACAAGAGCACAGTTATTTTGATTTCCTGTTAAAAAAAAAAAAAAAAAAAAGAAAGATTTTCTTTGTTGGAGAGGGAAAAGGTCTTTTCTTTGCCTTAACAGCAAGTGGTTGCAAAAGTAAACGAAGATTAAGGAGATTAAACTGGAGGGGAAGCCATGAAAATGTGAAATACTTAAGAACACCCTTGCAACATTTTCTTCCAGAAAGACCAGAGGGTAAGGAATTCAGTTCCTCAGATAAATTTATTTCACCATTTGCAACTCTAAAGTCTCTTCTTTCAGGGGACAAAAAGAAGAAATAAAGCAATCTGTGTGACTGGGGGAAACAGACTTTGTAAAGTCCTATGTCTGAAGAAGCCAAAAACCACATGTTGAATGGAGTTAGGGCATAAATCATTTTCGCATTGACATAGTTGTTCGAGGGAAATCCTATACCTCTTCCTACATATGCCCATACATTCACACAGTGTTTTCTTCAAGCAGCAGAACTGAGGTAAAATCCACCCAAGCATTAGGATTTTACAGCAAAAGGGCTGTTCAAAATAACAATCCCAATGAACCATCTCGGAGGGACCTACACATTTTTTGTTGATCAGGTAATGTTTTTTTACGAACATAATGTTTTTTTACATCCACCTTAGTTAAGAAATAAGCGTAATAGGCCCAAAGGAGTGTAAATAAATATAAAGCAGTCTGGAGTTTCATGTTAGGAGCTAAAAGGAAATCTAGCTTACCTCAACCTGACAACACATGTTAAAACTACGACTGCAACATTAAAATGTGATTTTGTGTTATCTACAAGTTACATAGTAGAGGCAGACCAACCTGGAGCAGAGAGCTTTAAACGGGGAACAAGAGGGGAAAGAGGTGATGACACAATCACCGGCAGAGAGTTCATAAATTAGGATTAAAGAGTAAACCAATGAGGGGAATGTTGTGGTGGATGTCTGCTATGGACCGCCTGGTCATGAAGAGGCAGATGAGGCATTCTTTGGTCAAGTGGAAGAAGCCTCTTGTCTGCAGGCCATCATTCTCATGGGGAATTTCAACCACCCCAATAATATTCAAAAGAGTAATGCAGTGGGGCACAAACAACTCAGGAGGTTTCTGGAGTGTGTTGATGTCAACTTCCTGGCACAGGTGATCAAGGTGATGATAGATGGAGATGCTCTGCTGAACCTCATACTTACAGGAAGGAAGAGCTGGTTGGGAATGTGAAGGTCAGCAGCAGCCTTGGCTGCAGCACCCATGAGATGGTCCAGGTGGAGTGCAGGATGCTGAGAGGAGGAAGCTTCACAAAAAGCCTGGGTAAGTGATGGGTCAGGGGGATTTAGCAACATAAACAAATACCTGAGGTGAGGAATTAAAGGAAATGGAGCTCAGTGGTGCCCAGTGACAGGATAAGGCAATGGATGCAAACTGAAATGCAGGAAATTCCACCTAAAAAAATCTTTACCAAGAGGGTGATCAAACACTGGCACAGGTTTCCCAGAGAGCCTGTGACATCCCAATCTTGGAAATATCAAAATCTGTCCAGAGGAGGCCCCGAGCAGCCTGCTCTGGCTGACCCTGTGTGAGCAGAGGGGGTTGGACAAGGCAACATTCAGAAGTGCCTGCCAGCCTCAGCCGCTCTGTGACTCTGTAACACATCTAAGGAAACCTTTTCTGTAGTAAGACAAGATCTGACTTCCTGGAAATCAAAAGTTGCCTTGAATGGATCTGATGTAAATCACTTTAAATATCATTTGTTAAAAGTGCACAGTTGTGCAGTTTTGCAGGATAGCAGGAATGCAATCTTTACACACTAATAACCTCTAACGAATTCCCATAAACCAGCATGGAAAATTGCTTCTTACCAATGACAGAACTGTAAATACCTGAAACGATAAGGTTATACCAATGGCAGAGTGGTTAGAAATTACTGATAGAGGGATCCCCTAATGGCTCCACTCCCAACCTCTCTCTCCGATTTGTATCAGGTTGCGCATTCTCCCTTGAGTAAAGTCTACAGGCATAGACTGGGCTGTGGAAAAAAATATATTTTTAGTATGAACAACTTAACATTAATAGAGTTAAGAGTTTCTGAATTCAGCATGAAAACACATTAGATCAGGAACTGGTGACAAATCCTACTTCTCCAATGTCAGGTGGATTGAGTAATGTCTGGAAAGACTATGATTCTAAAACGAGCGTCTGGACATGTCAAAACAGTTTAAATATCCTTTCCAGAGTGTGCAAAAATGAAGTTAACTATTCACTTCAGTTAAAATATTCTTCATATCCCAATGAAACTATTACTTACTGTATTGTAAACCTTTCCATTTTTTAATAATAATGTTCCCAGCAGCCAAAGGTTGTTTAATATAACAATAACTTGAGAGAAGAAGTATGAAGTAAAGACTTTTTTTACCTGCTTTCTTAGTGGGACAGAGATGGTTTTTAAACACTGAAGTCAGGACACTTTCTTTCTTGATCTGCATTTGTTATATGCTTACAAGAGCATTACTGAATATTGCATGGGTCAGTATAGCCTGGACAACAAATATGGTTTTCTTCCCTGGGAGTACCCATACTTGGATGAAAGCTAAGCTACCTTTCATCAAATGCAGCCTAAGCTGAAATACAGGCAATAAAAATGTGTCGAATTTTAGTTCACACCAGTACAACAACATGGAGAAGAACTATTACAGGCTTCTAGGAGTGTAATTCATTTCCCAGATTTCAAATGTCCCTTTTTGGACATATCAGATGCTCAGCACCTTCAGAGATCTAATCTTCTGTTTCCAGAAGCAATGTTGGCATCTGCCTGGATGGCTTCACCGTGACTCCAGGAGACCCCTGGCACAGCCAGTGCCATTGGAGTATATATCTTTCAGATGAACCTTAATATTCACCAGAGTGCTAACAACAAATTTTTGAGAGTTTGACTTCCAGAACATCTGCAGATCCAGTCTAAACGGCTTGAGTTTTACTGAGCTGTTTGCATAACTAATGAAAAAGCAGTTTACAATAGTTCACATAATTTCAAGAAACATGGCTGATAAAAAATAGAGGCATCTAAGTTTTTAGTTATTCAGTTCTGTCTTGTTGACTGTTTTTGTTTTGTTACTTTTCCTAATTTCTTTGTTCTTCTATTCACTGCAAAGGCAACTGCCAAAAATAAAAATCCCCAGCCTCCCTTCCTCCCCACAAACAACAAAAAACATTTTCAAGCCACAGGAGTAGTAAGCATTATAATTTAACTGTATGTGCAGTGGCAACTTCTCAAACAGCTGTGTTTTAAACATCTTGATGCTCTAGAAATTATCTGCAAGTATATCAAAAACACTTCTACTACATGAAATTTTTCACACATATCTCGTTCTCTCTTCAATTTTCCTCATTCTCTCTTCACTTTTCCTCATTCTCTGATGTGTGTATTTGTGTAAAGCAGGTTAAGCAACCTCCAAGCGTATAAAACAATATATGCTCTGATTTTGGCTACCCCATCTAGACTGGTTTTTTTCATTCTGAAAAAATGTGAAAGATACAATTCTAACATTCCTTTTAATGAAACATCAAACATTCTGGTCTGCAGTAACTCTTCTCCCCTCCAGAATCAATTTCTTTTGCATCTTTGACATATGAAGCAAAGCTGAAACAAATTGTTGTTGTCGTTAGCATGTTTCAATCAACAGGTAGTTTACTGTATTGTCAGTTTCTCAAATGAGAAAAAAAAAAAAAACCAAACCAAACCTATATGATTTTAAGACTGCTACTGAGCCAAGACTCACTTTTTTGTAACTCACTTTTACTGATTTAAGCTGTATTCCAGAAGAATAGTTAAACATTTGTCTGTGTGCTTTGAATAGTTGATCCCAGTAAAAATATGAGTAATTTTCCCCTCTTGAATCTTTCTTTTTTTCCTCTTCTAGTTTTAAGGTTAGAGCTTTCATTTCATAGCAGTGACAAAAAGCAGGGCATTATAAAACATACATGGAACACTGGCTTATAGGAAGAAATTAGGTAAAGAGCTTCTGTTCTTTATCTTCCTTCAGAAGAAAGTTTATATGAAATTGAATGATCAGAATTGTACTGAAAAAAAATGTTCACACAAGATGGGATTAAACCATGGGATCTGTTCCCATAGACAGACCCTAAAATACAAAATGTAACAACTTTCAGAAGGGGCTAGATGCTTATATAAACTTTGAAAACATCAAGGACAGGCATTTTGGAAGAGGTATTAAAACATACTCTCCAGAGCTTAAGCAAAACTGTAACTATTAGTAATCAAGACAACCCCTTGCCTGCAAGTTCTTACACTTTCATCTGAAGCATCTGGCACTGACAGCTCTCAGATGTGGGATGCTAGACTAGACAGATGATGGACATAATACAGTATAACAGTCTCCGCATTCGAGTTTCACTGTATAGAGGCTACTAGGGCTTTTTCTCCTCCATGTAGAACGTAAAATTTTCCCTGACAACCTTCTGCACCCTCCTGTCTCACAACAGACACAACACAGAGTAGATTTTTGCAGGCATAATCTTATAAAGCACAAAGGTGCAATACTATCAGTTAAGTCAATTATTATACCCTTTTCTTCTTTAAAAGAGATTCTCATTACAAAGAGCAGTTGTGAAAAACAAGGGTTAATTAATCACATTTTATTCACCAATACTATGTTAAAAAGAATAGAAAAATGAAATTGTTTTCTAGAGATCTTACTCTGGAATCCCTGCTTGCAGCAAAAGTTCTTTCACAAGTAAACTTTTTTTTTCATACCAAATACCTTAGAATCAGCATTTTAGCCCAATATCAATTTTCAAACTTTAGGCCCTGATTTTCAGCTGTTGTGGCTCAACATGTCTGTGTTTACCTCACTAAAGCCATTACAAACCCAATGGATCAGTAGGAAACTCCAAGGGTGTCTGGTCCCTGTCCCACCTGAATGGTAAGAATGACTGAAGGACATCATTCCCAACATGTGCTTGTCTAAGCTTTTTTTGAAGATGAAATGCCAGCCCATGATTTCACCCTCGCATGCCAGCTGTCTTGGTGACTCTTCCATTGCTTCATCGTCCTTGACATCCCCCTGAGTTACAGGAAAGCAGAGTCTGGGGCAGAGTAACAGTGGATTTATCTGAGGCTGCAATGCTTTTTGACAGCCTAATAAATGTTTCCTTGCCTGTTTTAATGATGCCAATATTTCCTAATCCCTTAATAGAACTGTGTCAAAAAAACCCTAAATATTCAATTTGCTGAAGCACATCTGGTATGATCCTAAAATTTAAATATACACTTAGCGAACTTCATTGAAAGCCTTGCTTTCTCCAGTGACATGCACTTTCTGTCTGCCACAAAAGAAAAGGTGGAAGTCCTTCACAATACAGTATTATTCACAGACCTCCAGATCCGGCTTATCCTGTCCTCAGGAATATTACACACATCAGGACACAGATCAACTATAAAGCATTCCTTAGGACAATTGCTGCGACCAGCAGCTGCTTTTTAAATAGAAAATTAAGGTTATTCCAGACTTTCTCTCAGACATACAGCAACAAGTTGCTTAGCACTGCATGGCCGGGAGGCACCCAGTTATGTGAGATGCCTGGGAGAGCAAGAGAGCATTCTACAATGCTGGGAATTTAAAAAATGCTTCAGAGATAAGGTGGAGGCTGCACACGTATAGAAACAGGCGGTTGTGAAGTAAATGTCACTATTTTTTACTGGAGGTGAAACAGCTCTCTGCTGCTCTGTGGGGATGGGCTCCACAACGCGTGAATGCCACAGGCTGATGGGGGACAGGGTGGCGTGAGGATGCTGTGATGCAGGGACCCCTCTGCCTGCGGGACCATTTGCTCAGTTCCTGTTAAGTTGAACATTTTGGTGTCTTTTACATTAGTGCTTTAGGTAGGGCCAGGAGAGCACTGCCACTTCCCACCCCTTGATTCACTATGGCAAGAGCAGTCCCAGAGGGCACCAACTGGTTTCTTTTGGGGTAAAACTAGACCAGCAGATGCATCCCAGGTGGTCAGCTAATGCACTCCAGCCACTTCTCTACACCTTGTCCAAAGCAAAGTCACCCAGGCCCATAGTCAGTGGGCCTCTGCACCGCCAGTTTCACTCTGCTGGTCTGCTCTTCCCATGTTGCACTACTTGCAGCTGCTGGAAGCTTGTCACCTTGCAACAGCCCAGGCAGATAATGTGAATTTACAGAAGACTTTGGTGGACAAAAGGCTAGTCCTCATTCACCATTATCAGCACTGATAGCTACATCTTTGGTAGCATCAACAACCAAAACACAAGAAAGATGAGCAATGACATATTTTTGCTACTTACAAGTGATCCATACCTGCCCATTGATTGATCTCCAGGGGAGGCTTGTGCTGCTTCACAGCCTGGAGTCTGGTGCGGTTTAAAAGTACCTTTTAGCCATCACCTCAAAAAAGTATCCTTTGGCTCTTTCAGATAGACAGTGTGATTGAAACAGATGAATGTGGGGGAGCCTGCTTTGAGCACAGGCTGCACTGTGTGACAACCTGCGGTCTCCTTCCCCCTTCTGCAGGACAATGCAAAGACTAAGTTTTACTTCTGTTTCTCCCTGGCATCATTTTAGTAGGTCTTTTGTAACAGCACAATGTTGTTGCTACAGTTTTCCAACATTGCAGGGAGATGTTTAAATTTTAAAACCATGTGGTCATTTATGAAAACAACAGTTCCTTTTATATTTTGCCATAACATCTTTCATATTTTCTTTTACACACGTCCCTTCAAAAACACTCAGTACTAAGCATAAATCAGTTTTTAGTATCCATTTAAAGATATCCTGCTTGAGATTATCAGGATGTGCATGGCACAGTATATTTAGACAAAAAACATCCATATCCTTTACACAAGAATCATTTTGGTCTCCCTTTTTTTCACCCTTTTCCTCTTCCCTCCCAAAATATGGACCATAGGGCACATATCTTGTTACTCATTGCTACACGAAGGTAAACTCTGCATTTCCTCTCCAAGCACCTGAAAGCTGGCCAGCCCAACAGGGGCTTCAGCTGAAACCAGCTAGGGAAAAGCTGAATGAACCAATTACAGCAGGAAATAATAAAGAGGAAGCCCACGCCTATCAGTATTAATTGTAAGGGAGTTGTTTTTAGGAGAGGAAACTGATGAGCTGGACAAAGAGCAGCGCAGCAGTGCAGGCAGCTGCCAAGGCCCTGGCCAGCAAAGTCCTATGAGGGGAAAGCAGATCATGGGGAAGGACAGACTCTGCCTCCGGATAAGCGTAATGCGGTGACTGATGCTGGCACTCCTATTCATTCCTAACTGTTAATACCGTAGCCCACCACCACCACTATATCCCAATGGCTGGCAGATATACCCCTGGCTTTTTATCGGTAAGGTGCCAACACACCCCTCCCTTCCAAGGTCTCCCCACTGAAGCAGAAACAATGACCAGAAATATCTCTGCTGCACATGGATTGCTTTATACCTATCCTTTTCAAACTTGCCACCTGCATAGAGAGGGGCTCCCATATGTTTTCTGATTCTGCATCCTGCAGGGAAGAGTGCCATGAGAGTGCCTTAACTTGCTGCAAATGGTCACCCAGCTTGCACAGGGCTGCTGCTCAGTACTGGACGAGGGCAGCAGCACGTGCATGGGACACCAAGGAAGTGAGCAGGGAGAGGCTATCCCAATTCCAGCTGACCAAGGCACAGGGGACAATAATGAAAACTGGGTAGAGACCTGGCCCAAATCGCTGTCAGGGACAAATGCAGACCACATGGCGCATCTCACTGCGGCGGGATGAGGATGCTGTGCCCTTTCCTCAGCATCTGTGAAACCATTCAGCCCAAAGCAAGAAGAATTTTTACTCTGCTTTAATATATCTGTGTTTCCATGGTTGCATCTTTTTAACTATAAACATTTCATGCTTTAAAGATTTAAGGAATGATTGTGTTACACTGACAGCCTTCTTTTAAGGAAACCTCATAAAATACCAATATGTTTAGTTTTGCCTAGCTGTCCTGTTGCTACTCTGAAATAGCCAGTAATCTCTACTGAGCAGTCATCTTTTCTGCCACAGGGTCTGACATAAAAGTGGACTCATCACAAAAATAAATTACAGATTATTTTTGCAGAAAAAATGTTAGTTATTTACCCTTGCAATCAGCTCCATTAGGTTTTCATACTCCCTCTACCCCTTGCTTTCTCCCTGCCTCCCTCCCTCTTTTCAAAAGAAATTTTTAAAGCAGTAAATGGCAGGATTCCAGGGGTTATGTTACTGCCAAAAATTAATTTAAAAAAACAAAAGAGAGAGGCTGTGAGCTGAAAAAAAAAAAAGGAAGAGTGGGAAATGCATTTTCTCTGCATCTGGGACCTTATATCTTGGCAGTATAACTGATGGCATTTTACCTTGAAAATGGCTCTCCATCCTCTGTCTCTCCTGTCCACCAGACATGGCTGATTGCACTGAGCTTTTCCCTTTCTACTACAAGAAGAGACATAAAAGTTCACTTCTGCAACTGCAGCTTGCTGGTTTGTAAGGAAAAGATGCAGTCTAGTGTAAAAGCCAGTTCACACACTCTTCCAAGGCTTTACATGCTATTTGTTTGCGGTAGTGAGATTGTGGCTGAGAAGTGACATAGCAAACTAGCTTTTAATAATAAGATTTTGCGAAAAAGAAACTAGATCTGTTTACAGAAGTGTTGATTCTGCCACTACATAGTGGAGTGGATACTTTCAACAAAATTACTTCTGTTTATTTTTACAGCCTTGTCCTCACATCCACTAAAAACTAGTGCCTTTCACAGCAGCACTCTGGGACATGTCTAAAACAAATAGGCAGGAGTTAGCCCCAGCTGTAGCCTCAGCTGAGCCTGGGAAAGGCCTGGCATGCTGGGGCAGACCCAATCCACTGACCTCGTGAGGTGTCCCTAACATCATTAGTGACAACTCATTAGAAAGATGCTTTGTACCCCTGCTGACCTTCTCTGGCTCTTTTCCAGTTCTGCTGCAACCTTTGCAATATGAAAGAACTAAAACAATTGAGAGACTTAGGGATTTAAGTGAATGGCAAAATGATGCTTTCTGTTTTGTTTTCTCCCTCAATAACTGCTACTATTTTATATGCTTCCTCAACCTCTATTGAGTATTGAGCTGATATTTTCATGGATCTGTTGTGTACCCACGATCTCAATCCTGAGTTGTAATGGTAAGCTCAGAAATCGGCTTGTAACAGGTTAATTTAAGACTGTTTTTCCCCCCATTTGTATCACTTTATTTTTATCTACTTTAAATGCCATCCAGCAGATCCTTCTACAACTCTTCCCAGATGTCTTTCACCTTTGCTGGTTTGAGCAATTCAGTTTCATCAGCAAATTTTCTTATGTCGCTGTTCACCAAACATAAAATGTCCCACCACGGATCACCATTTAATCCCCCTGATGACCTCATTCTGCTCCAAGAATTGGTGATTTATTCATATGTCCCACTTCTTACCCTTTATCAAGTATTTATCCATGTAATGATCTTCTGTCTTTTGTTAGGTTCCTTAAAAGTTTTTGGCAAAGAAGTCTGTCAAAACCCTCTGGAAAGCTAACAATAATCAGCCAATGGGATGACTCTTATCCATGTGCCTCTAAGCCTCTTTTGAGAATACTATCAGGTTTGTACAGCCAAGCTTCTTTTTACAAAGGCCATGTTGACCCTCCCCAAATTTGGGATTACTCAAGCATCTGCCAGTTTTATTGAGTGTGCCCTACTGGCAAATCTTTCTATGCTCTTGAAAGGCTAAGAAATCAACAGGCCTTTGAACACACATTTAAGTTCAATAAATTAGAGTTTTCCAAATCCAGAGCTGGGAACAAGGGCCAAGGCTGGTATCCTCATGGGAAAGTCCTCTTGGTTTAACCTCTTCTGTACTTCCAGATGAGTCTAAATCCTTCCTACCTCTGCCATGGCACTCCAGCACAGAAATGAGGGGTGGCTGGCCAAGAGATAGGTCCTGCAGTAATTAAATGCAGAACAGAGGACCTGGCTTTCTACTTGATCTTCTTGGAGTGCAACCAGATGTCTAGATTGACCACAGATGGCCAGCAAACCTTCTCAGAAGTCAGCAATGTTTCTCCTATGATCAAGGGCTGCAGATTCACGTTCAGGAGTTATTAATATTACTCATTACTTACATTATGGTTGTCTTTAAGACCCCACCTGGAAATCGAAAATCAGGTCCCCATCATTTTTGCTCCTAGTAAAAAAAAAAAAGTAAGAGACAGTCCTTGCCTTGAAGAGCTCAAATACCCACTTACCATGGAGACACATTCACTTCATGTCTCTGAGAGGTATTTTATGTACTGTATTTTCATATTTGTTCCTGACTTGCCACAACTGTCTCTCCCCACAACGGTATCTCACGTCTCTGTTTTCCCTCAGGATCTTAATGATGTAAAACTTTTTAGGTGTGTTTGGTTTTTATCCAAAACTTTTTCCTTTATTACTTTTTTTCCAACTCTCAGATCCATAATTAAATCCACATTATTAATAAAAGTAACTCATTCCTTTTTTTCAGCTGAAGCACACAAAACAAGGGTTTAACTCTTCAGTAGCACACTTGGCTTCTTGATGCTGTATCTGCAATGCATCATCTTTCCAAATCTAATAGGAAAAAGCTCAAATTTCTGTGTAATAGGTCTTCACATAGCAACAAGCAAATATTTTCTGTCAGTGGAAGAACAGTGGATACAAGCAAAATGAATGAAAGCTGAGCCCTGACTCCACCAACTTGAGGATTTCTTCCCTGAATCTACCTACTAATAAAAAAGAACCAGAGTAGTTGAATGCCTCCAAAGAGAGAAAGTGCACCAAAGAGCACTTTCTGACACTGGCTGAGCTATAGAATTAGAGTAAGATTGAGCTTTTCCAAAGGGTGTGCCTGATGTTAAACTTTGAATGTTTGAGGTCATTGTATGGATCCTGAGATTTTAGCACTTCTGAAAACCAGATGCTTTTGTAAATACCAAAACACAGAGAAGTAACATAAAGTGTAGATACCCATCTTCCAAGCTGGCTATATAGGACACCCATCTTTCACGAATATTTAAATTCCTTTCCTTTTTCTTGAATTCTCCGCCACTCTTCCTTTCACCTCTGTCTCCATCAGGGCCCTTGCCCTTCCCAGGGTGAGCGATGTCCATGAGCCAGGGGGTCCGTGCTGTGCCATGCATCATGAGGTCCCAGCCTTTCTAACCTACCCACCTGGGAGCCAGGACATCTCAAAAGACACCAAGGCCCCCCTCTCCCCATCACTTCCACCATCAGCCTCTAAAGTGACACCTTCATAGTTCCTGGGGAAAGCAGCTGTTCCAGGACATCACTCCCATGAGGGAGGCACTGCCTCGGCCAGCTCTGCCAAATTCTTTGAGGATACTGGAGATTAACACTGAGACATTGAATACATCTTCATATTTCACAGGGAGCCAACGTAATGAGTAACAAACCACGATGACACTTACTTGGCAACCGATGTTGCCCAAGTGGAGGGCTGCTCCACATGAAAGCTTTCTCCATTCAGCAATGCTTATTTCTAGGCATAATTCATACCACTACCGGGGCCACAGACCTGGTGCGCAGCACCAGTCCCTGGGTAAGAGGGGGCACCAGCAATCACAGCTGGAGGAAAGCCTGGAGGGGTTTCCTGCTGTTGCTGTCCTGAGTCCCTTAGCAGCAGATTGCAGGAGGTGGCTGTGGTCCAAAGAAAGAAATTGGGGGAAAAAAGTAAAAAAGGTCATCGCATCTGGCATGTCTTCGCAGTGTTCTCCTTTTTCCATCTGTGTTACCTTCCTTTCTCCACTGTTACCCACAGCCAGGTGCTGGTCCCAATTGTGTGAGAGGAAATGGTAGGAAGTCATGTGTCCTCTATTTTAAGAACATGGTCGGACAGCCATGGCAAAGCATTTTCCTAAATGTAATTGTAATGGAGCACACTGTTTTTTAGCTATTCCTCCACCTGAATTTGAAGAGCATTTGGGCTACATTCTCTGCTCCAACTACTGATTACTGAGTATTTTAAGATACAGTGATTACATTACACAGCATTTTCTGTACACATGCCCAGGCTTACAGTGAAAAGACCCTTGAAAATTATTTCCCCTACCATCCTCCCCTTGAATTCTGCAGCATTTTTCTTTAAAACAAGTGACAAACCCATTTATCCATGGTCACGCTGATAGTGGTGAGGAAAACGAGCCACAGCAGAGCTGGTTTTCTTTGAAATTTATTTCAGTGGTATTCACACTACCTATACATAAAAAAGAAAGATGTAAAACAGAGGACTCACAGGATCCCTAACAAAACCTTTCCAGTATATACCAAACCAGAATTGTGGGACTCTTACACCACTTTTCTTTTATACCACAAACCACAAAACAGGGTTCTCCCCTGTAAATTCACAAAGGGAGGATGGATAATTAAGTATACAAAAAAGTGACAAAGAACATGTGCAAATAGTGATGCCACCCACATCCACGATGCAGGAAACGATGTCTGTAACCCTGAAGAACAAATACCACACACTTTTGTTTTCAGAGCTGGCCTGTTCCTCTATAGGAGTGTACAGAGTCCTCAGAAATAAGTTTAAAATAAAGGGAACCACAGCGGGCATCAGCACCTAGAAGAAAAGGAGAGAGAAGACAGACTGGCAGTCCAAAAAGCCACAGCAGAACTGGCTGGCTGTCCCAAGCACAGTAAGTCTGAAAGGGAGAAGCAGTCCTAAAGAGAAGATGACCTGGGATGACATGTTTCATTTTATGTGCCTGATTCCCCAGGCATTTCAAAACAACTCAGACACTGCTACCAGCAAGTCTTTAATCCTGTCAGCAATGGTTTTGCCTGCTTACCATTTGCTTTCATAGAAAATGAAGCATGTTATAAACGCTCCCCTCCACATTTGCTCCTGTGAGTTTTCTTTTTAATGCCATAAGTGCCTCCTGCAGATCTGTAGCATAAGCAAATAGAATTGGCATTAAGGTGTGGTATAACCACCTTAAAAGTGCTTTCTGTTTATATAGCTTTTCATTTTCCTCTGGTATTGCCAACCAAGCATCAAAAAGCAGAGATAAAAAACTCTGCTCCTTGAATTTCCAGCATGTTCCTCTCTGCCTCATTACAGACACTGTTGAAGGACATGATAAAGCTGAGCTGACCTGCTTCAATCTCGTCCATCAGCACAGGCACAACTGGAAACAAGCCCTCCTGGAGTAACGTCAGCACTTGCTTTGACAGCAAGTGTAAACTAAACAAGGGCAGAAGGCAAACCACCAGAAAGTCCTATTTGGTGTCTGAGAAACCCTTTTGCGTCTCTCTTTCGGCCCCCTTTTCCACATGTGATGTAGTTGCCAGCAGTGTTCATTGGTGCACACTGAAAACCAGACTGCCCATACACCAACTATACCATATGCCTGTGCCAGTGTTTACAGAAAAGTTATTTTGTGCACTGATGGTGGAAATATGCAAAAGGTTTGAGAGCTGGGCTAGATCCTCAGCTGGCATTAGTGCTTAAGGTCAATGGGAAGGCACTGCTGAGCATCAGCTGAACGCAGGACGTGGTAACACTTCAAATGAGGGATGCCAACAGCGACGCTTTCTCTGTTTCCTACACACATGCAAATATACACAAGCATTCGTGCCTTTACTTTTCACTTGTTTAATACTCTTTCATAAAAAACATAGCATTCATCCTACACAGTCCTTCACAGCAAGCCAAATCTCCAAGGAAATGATTTTTAGCAGAGGCTTTGGCTCCCTGCACAGGCTTTTCCGAGGCATGGGAATCCATGCAAAGGCCCAGAAGTTGGGATCCCAGCGGCACTCATATGCAGCCACACAGTGAGGAATAAGGCAGGAAGAAAGCAAAGCTAATGGACATATTTGAGGTTCAGTCTGCTACTCAGGCCAGGTTCGTCCCCATAACTCACAGACCCTCATGCAGGATTCAAGTCATAACATCTCCGCTGCACTTGCCCAGATGAGTTTGCGAGGGGGCTGGGGATGTGTCGGATAGACATGGCCTTTTCTCCTATGCAGCCTTACTCCCCAGGTTAGCTGGGAACCCCACAGGGACCAGAGCCAACCCTGTACCAGGAGCTGGAAGGGGACACCATCACCCCATCGCAGCCTCCCATGGAATGAGGCAGAATTCTACCTACTGTGAGGTAGATTTCCTTTGGTGTAAAAACTTCACTTTGCTGGTCTTAACAAACATAATTTCATTCCAGATGAGATTTCCCAATTCATGCTCAGTTGAGGTGATACTGGTATGATCAACACAGAGTAGTTGCATCTATCTTCTTAAATCTCACCACCAGCACACATAACAATTAACTAGAGCAAAGCTGGGTTGTTTTCATCTGATATGAACTGATAACTCAGCAAGTTTTCAGGGTCAGCTTCGAATTTTGTCTGGCCCTGTAGAAAGCCCTGGCCAGATTTCCAAACACCATCATTTGGAGGCACAGAATGCATTTTTCAGCTGGGTGAGGCTGAAGCAAATGCAAATGTAAGCAGAAATGATGAAGATGTCCAGTGGCAACTGTGGCTGTGCTGCTGAATGGTATCTATACTGTGCAACCAGGAAAATACATATAAAACCAGCATGCAAACACACAGAAACCAAATTAAAATGTCGATGAGTACATTTCAAAGGCCATCTGCTCTGGGTCGGCAACCAGTGTAACCAAAAACTGACTACTGTATTTGTTAAACAAAATGAACCACAAGTGATAAAAGGGGAGAAATCCATAATTTTATTGAATCACATTCAACAGCACTCAGAGTGTGTTACCGTAACTCTATCCCTTTTAATTCTGACAGCCATGTTTTATTCATTACAGGCACAGACAGCAGATTCAAATGGAGGACTCTGTTGTGACAAATTATTTCTGAATTTGGGAGATATAATAAGCTCCAACTGTTGCACTAAAATCATAGCCACTTGCATGGCAATCCTGCTACTTCATCTTCTAATTCCAGGGAGAGGGGAGTGCTTAAATCAGTGTGTGCATTCTTGTAAACTGCAAAGCCAGTGCAAATTACACAGTGAAGTTTGCAGAGGGGCATAATTTGTTTCACAAATAAACAAACAAACAACTTTTGGTTCTCTCTGTGGCTACTAGAGTTATTATGAAAGTCCAAAAACAACAGTAATGCTTTTTACCATAAAATTATAAGGCAAGAAAAAGGATTTGATAACAGTAAGGCTCTTAATTGTATGTTTGTAAAGTTACAGGCAAGCTTTTATTCAGCTACAGCTTTAGTTCGAATACCATAGCTCATACAAAGCCCACATTCTCTTTTCCCTTGTCTCCTTCCATTCCTCTCCAAGTGACATACCATCAGATAATGCTGTGCTTGCGAGGAGGGCTGAAACACATGGCAAAGTTTTGCAAAAGCCATCACTCTACACTGAATTTCAACACTTGGATCATCTACTTGGATGATAATGTGTCAAAGTACCATGGCAATACTCCAGCACTGTCCTCATACAGTCATGGGATTTCCAATAAGAGCTTCTTCAAACTTCTCTTTTAAAAAGGAGCCATATTAAAGTGCTAATTAAATGGATAATTTTGGTCAACAAAAATAATGTATTGTAATTTCCACCTCATATCCTGAAGGAATTTCTTTCTTTTAAAGATGTTTCTGCAATTGGTTATCGATGGGAAACCTAACTGATATTCTTCGCCTTCTCCAGGCCACTCTATCAGTTCAAAGGAAGACAAAAATTGCCTGGCTCGTTTAAAAAAAAAACCAAAACCAAAATTATGGATCAAAAATTCCTTCAACCTAACAGCTTACATAAATATTATCAGTCCCTTTTCTCTGTTACCTGCATTTCAGCTTGAGAGAACCTTCAATTCCTTTGAAAACTTAAAAGGGTTTTTGTGTCAAATTCCAATTTTAGTGAACATAACAGAAACTTCAGCGGAACCAGAAGTCAGCCACTGTCTGCTGATTGTTCAACACCAGTATACATCATCTATTAGTACATGCTTAACTTCCAGGTGTCTGTTGCATTGCACCTAGCTGTTGACATGTTTCCTTTGTAACACTTTTGAACTATGTGGATTTTCATAAATCAAGCACCGAGCCATTGGAGAGAGCAGCATGACTTATGACAATAGAAAGCATCTCTTGATGTGAGCAGACTACAGGAGGTAGAAAGTTTGATGTTTAGTTGATGTTTAGATGTCAATGTTTAGTTTGATTAAGGTTGTCTTCCAACATTAAGGTGAAAACAGATAATATAAACATAAATAAGTACCTATGCTGGACACCAGCAGCTTAGCAGTGATCAAGAAGCATTTTGTCTAGCTGCATGATAAACAAATGGAGAAGAAAAAAGAATTACTACACCACATAGAGAAAAAAGGGAGAGGAGAAGACAGAAGTGGGAATGGAGGACTCATCTTCAGTCAGATTAAATAATGTCAGACCATGCCAGGATTTCTCTTATCCCATCAGGCATCACAAGTGTCTTTTTCCATTAAGGTAGTGGATGGTAAATCTGAATTCTTGTCAAAGACTTGGAGAGGACACAGGAGTCCCTTATGTTTCAGGAAGGCTCGTGTGTATATTCTGAAATAATATAGGATAGTCACCAAGGTCATCACTGGCAAGTCCAATTGAAGAGAAGTGACTGTTCATCACCTTTGAAGCAATGGCTACTCAGGCAAAAGTTGCTGATTGGTATCCACAATAATCTGGTGTTTTGCATGAATGCAAAATGCTCTCTCTGAGCTTCATCTCCTAGAAAGATTGGGAGCTTTTGCTGAAGGTAATTTCTTGAAACATAGGGCTGGTGGGCTCAAAAGTAAGCTTCAGCTGCAAATTTCAGAGTTAAATGAGAATGGTACTTTGAGTTTGCAACTCAGCAAAGCATTTTGAAATTTTACGTTATTAACAATTCAAAAGTAACTCAGGGAATTTCCTGTTCCTGATAAGGTAAAGGATCTGGGGAAAATTAGAGAACATGACTAGATCCATGCTATACTTATCCACCTGCATGGATGACTGTTTTCTGGGAATGACTGATAAATGAAACAACTAAAAATTATATATGCTAGTGGTATTTTACGCTTCCTGTGGCTGACAATAACCCAGAAGCTGAGAAGGCCAGCTAGCCTAGTCAAACCAGCAAAATAGGCCAGCTTTAGTCAAAAGTAATTGAAATGCTTTGCTCCACAACACTGAAATGCAAATGTCACAAATCTGAGCTTTTTCATGAAATCCTAGACGTTGCCTATTGCCATTTCTAACCACATGTGAATCTCTAAAACAGCCTGAGCATGCTTCAACTCATGGGGAAAGTCTGTCTCATTCATCTGTAACTCTGGAACCTACTGTTAGCTTGCTGCCACTCCCAGCTACCCTCCTGTCTTGGTGGGGGGAAGAACCGACTCTTCTCTGATTCCTCCCGGGCTTGGATCCAGGCTCTGGGTGCAGCTTTGGAGAGGCAAACCCATGCAGTTGTAAGGGACAGGTTTCTCATCTCACTTTCACAGACATTTGTAACTACACACACACAGAGATACACACATACCCCCCCAAAGACACAAGGATAAATACAGTGGAACAACTGCACAGAGCATCTCCTAATTATCATCAGTCAGTATGGTAGCATGCGCTTTTGGTATCAGTATACCCAAACCTATGACCTCACCACTGGGAAATTCTGGGTCTCTGTTCCTACAGGAGAGAAGACCACTTGAGCCAAGGAGGCCTGAATAGCTAACCTCAGGACAAAGTTTTTAGGCAAAACAATTCAGTTGCTCAAAAGCATGATTTTTTCCCCCACTTCATGGCACTCTCTGACCTCATGTCTGGGGGTGATGGATGAGGTGAGACAGAGCCATGGGAGAAGACCTGAGGATAGTTGCCGGCATGTTACAGCTAGCAGTCATTAACAGGCAAGGTTTCCTCCAAGGGAAATAAGAATTATTTCAAATCAAGAAAAATAAACACCAGAAGAATCAGCTGCGCAGAGTGGCTCACGTAAAATATGAATGTGGCCAAGGTTTGCAAGTCCGAGGGGAATCCAACTTTGTGAGCTTACCACAGAAAAATGCAGGCCCCAGCCCTGAGCTCTTATAAAAGTGCTGAAACGAAAGAGTAAAGCCCCTCTCGAACATACAGAGAAAACTGCATAAATGATTGCAGCACACAGCTTGACAGGCAGCCCTCCAGTACCAAGATGCTGACTGATAGTTACCTGTCTGCAGTGCCACCTTTATTTGTCCGGCACAGGCAGAAGAGAAGACAGGAAAACTAAAATGTGTTCCCTGGCAAATGCTAACGTGAGACTTTGGTGCATGGAAAAGAAACCTCTCCTGGTGTTTGTTTTGGCAGGAATAGTTTCAGCAGACACTGTTACAATCCCATCCACTTGCAAAGCAAAGCTGCAGCTCCACATATTACTAAAACTCCAGGTCTGATTGCTTTCCACATGGCAGTGTTACTAGAGCTAGCAGAACACAGGCAAACCTGTTTGGTCAGCAAAGATTTTTTTCATTAAAAAATACAGTAACATTTTCTCTGAATAGAGCGAGCTGGTTGGCTCCAAGCAAGGGGGAAAACAGGGTCCTTCTGAACAACAGTGCTGGGCATTCAAAGTTGAAGCCCCAGATTTTCCTCCCCAGGCACTGGAGCTGGCAGCAGTGACATCACCTCATTGGCAGTCCTTGCACAAGTGAGCAGGGAGCCTGGGAGAGGCAGAAGACCCTGACCTAGCATTAGAGCTTCACCTCATGATAAGCATGCTTGAAAATGCTGCTGAACAGTGGGCAGTTAATTCACTGCACATCAGAGGGAGCTACAGGGGTGAGCAGCTTGTCTAGATCCTCCAACCCAGTTCTGTGCCTGTTTGAGTGACATGGCAACACAGGCACGTGTTTCTGCAGCTTCCTGGTGGCTGGGATCTCTAGTTATCCATCCTACTTCCAATCCCCAAGTACCAGCTTATGGATGCTGATGTAGGCTATTGATGCATCCCAACTGCAGGCCTGCCTACTTCTTGGCAAATCCCTCTGGGATCTCAGCCTGGACCTCATAAGTTTCCCCATGCCCAGATGGAGGTGGGTAGAGAAGTTTCCAGGAATGGAGCAAAGTCTCCTTACAGCTTTGCGCAATCCAGCTGCCCCAGCCCTCCTCTCAGACACATGTAGCAATCCTAGCAGACACCAGTTTTGCCTCCAAGTCCTCCAGCATGCAGAGTCCTCTGCTCACAGCAAAAGCTGCCGACCTTGGACCCCAGACATAGTCACTGCACATAAAGCATGCAGCCACTTAGAAGCTTGGGTATTTACACTGCCGTGCTGCCTCTCTTTCATCTCATTTAAAATATGCCTCGTTGGCTGATTATCATGGAGTATCATACATGGTGTAGTGTTAGTGAAACAGTGGCATAAAAGAATAATATTTGTCACATGTGAATAAAAAAATCACAGTCTTTCTTCGTCAAAGTTACCACAATGTTTATTTACCAATGTCAAATACTAAAGTGCTGCCTTCCTCCTGAAACATTTTCTTCACTCTGTGTATACAGTACTGGGAACATGTTTTATTTTACATGCCTTGAAGCCAGTATGTGTTGTGTTATTTCACTTTTTGATAGCCTGTAGAGCTAAAATGAGAGCAAGTAACTGGTCTCCATGTGTTAGTATACCCTCAGAGAGGTCAGTCTTTCTCTTATGAATGGGAAGGTCAAAATCAGAACCACTGACCCAGAATTTTTTACACTTTAGGCCTATAATTGGTAAGAAGAACACAAAACAGCCATCTTTCACTTGTGCAAATAAAAACAGCTTTTCGAAAATGTATTTACCCATGTCTGTTTCAAACAGTGATGGGCCAAACTACCTCCTCAGCAGGTGTTCAAGTTGACATCATGAGCTGGTGAAATCTGTGACCCTTCTGCTGATCACAGTGGAATACTTTTGCTCTCCACTAGCTGAGAGGCTGCCTTATGAATTAAAATGAAATGCAAAATCCCGGGCATGATACTTCTGCAGAACTGAAGCCACCCACAACATTGTTTATGTCTGGTTTAAATAATTATATTTTCTATTTCCCATACAGTATGTGCATGCTAATTCTCACTCCCAAGTGCCACCTAGAACATTTGGAGACCCCTATGTATTGATTCATATTTAAACTGTGAAGTCTTCATGATGACTTAGGCCCAATGACTAATTACTTCTCAAAATGAATTGACTTGCCCAATGAAATTGTCCAAGTCTGTATTCTCCCCTGGTCTGACTGTACTTTGTCTTTTATATCAATAAGCACAAATGCAGCCATCAAGACTTGGGAACACTTATATCAGTCTTGGTATTTGTATACCTTGATGTCTTTCTTACTTGCTTTACCATGGTCCTCTGGTTTGCCTCGGAGCCACTTGTGATTTTCACTTGAAACAAACCATACAACCAATACTGTGGGCATAATTGTGTTCCTTGTGCACACACCATTAGCTGACACCAACAGCCACTGAAGACGAGATCCAAGCTCTGCGGGACCCAACAGTACAGATGTCTCTGTTGGTTTTGCGGGCACAGTTTCATTCTCATAGATGTACACATGCTTTGGACCTCTCTCACAAAAAAAAAAAAAAAGCGGGGTTTTTGTCAGCAGCACTACATGGTCAGGGAAGACTGCACTGTGTAATGTGTTACCCAGCAGTTTGCTACGGGGGAGCAGATTCAGCAGTTTTTCCATCTGTATTGCTGGACCATTACCAGCTCCCAAATGAGATTTCTCACTTTCTAGTGTACTGATAACTGCTTCACTTCAGGAAATATTTGCGGGCATCACTGAGAGCCAAGATCCTCTTTGCACAGAAAGTCTGAGAGTAGCTGTATAACTCTGACAAAGAACTTCTCTTTGCACTCGGTGGATGCTGTGATTTACTGTCACTTTCTTACCTATGAGACCTTTAAAAGACAAAGGTAAGAAAGGACCAACTGTTCCACATTAATCACTGAACAGAAACAAATCTTATAAAAATCATACCACTACAAAACCATGAAGTTTTTTGTCAAACTAATGGAAAAGTTTGCTGAAGAGCTATTTGCATTGATGGTTTATACCTAATACACCTCCCAGTCACCTATTAATAAACATACAAAAACCCAAGAAAACCAAACAGAACCCAGCAAGTCCAGTGATCTCTTTGGGATCAGGGATTCAAAAAGTTTTAGGCATGTTAGAAATAATCATATGAGCACTACCTCAGTCTGTCCAATATTTCTTTTTTTTCCAGCACAATTACAGAGTTTCAAAATGAATATAGCCATGAAAATATTTCCATGTATTAGGATTCACATAAGTAGTAAAAATTTCCTGTACTACCTACCCATAGGTATTAAACATAAAACCAGACAATTTCTTTGCAGGTGGCAAAGGAACTGGTTTATAGTTGTACAGTCCTGCTAAAATACATGTTGTAAATATTTATTAAAAACTATTAATCATTTGTATTTTCTCATAGGCCCCTTCTACTCCTGTCAGTGTATATATAAAGCCATTTCCTCTCAAAACAGAAGAAGATTTTTTTCTTTCCCATCAGTGTTCTTCCTACAATATTTTATAATAAAAGACATGGCACCCACACGACCTCATTTCAAGCTACCTAGAAGCATTTGGAAAGGTTTATGTCTTTAACTGTGCTGAGGTGCCTGGTTTGGCAGAGAGAGTTCCACGTGAGAGAAATAATTCTTTTTACAAATTTAAAATAAAAATGGTTTTGTACTTTAGAGAGCTAAAGAAAGCAGAGCTGTTCATTTCCATATCTCTCCCTTTAAAAAAGCCCTTAAATAGATGACATATTTTACAGTGAAGTTGGTCTGGTCATAACATGGCCGAACCTGCAGGGATATTTTCATAATACAATTAAAATAGCCAGGTTAGAAGAATATAGAGCTTTCCCTGACCTAAAATTAAACTGGGCCACATCCAAGAATTTTTATTTTTTACTTCTGCATATGCCAAAACAAATAACAATAGGACACTACTAATCCTTCTTGTTGAGCTGATCTTGACTCTTGGAAGTGCCCCTATTCCAGTCCTTCAAATAAAGAAGCAATTAACCTGTGTTTAATAACAAACCTTTCCAGTGGATGGCTCCCAGGATAGCCTTTGCTGTTGTTCAGTGGCACTGGGAATGAGAGCAGCAGGGGCACTTCCCGGGAAAATCACAGCATACCCTGACCCCAGCATGGACTCTCCTTACATAGAGACCCTCCAAGATCAGCATACCAGAAAGATGACCAGGGCCAGGCATGTCTGCGTCGCCTACCGGGCCTCTTGAGGCCCTATTTCCTGACAGGGCTTCCCAATGTTTTGATTTCTCCTTGTAATTACTTCAGGCCTGCAAAGTGCCACTAGACTATATTGCCTAACTATATGAAGACCCTCTAAACGAAACTCTAATCCACAGTTGGGGGGGTGGCCACTGCTGCCACGGTGTGGGTTTTGTGAGCCTTGTGCTGTCACAGTGCCACAGTTTGGTTTTTTCATTCTGTTCACCTTTGAAAATCAACCAACAACCAACCTAAACCCTATGCTGTGGCCTCCTCATGTGCAGCAAGACCGATGCACCCCTCCTCCTGCACACCCTGGCCATGGCTCCTCATGGCCACATTTGCCCGGCAGGTTTCTGGGTATGGCGAGGCTTGAGGGTGATGCCACTGCCCTCCAAAAGCCAAGTCCTCTGACCCCAGAGCTCTGCCCAGGGCCATTTGCAGCCTGCGTTTGCCTCAGGCTACAAGAGCCCTGCTGCACTCCACCCACAGATCTGCGGCACACAAATCAAAGCCTGACTGCTGAGCCTGCCTACCTTTCCCACTTTCCCGCCTTAGTATTACTTACAAATATTTCGTGCTTGTCCTTTAATTGCTGAAATCTCTGCCTGTGGGGGCAGGAGGAAATCCTCACCTCCTAACTCTGTCATAACTAAACAGACCTCCTTTCAAAACAGATTTCTTCTGACTACAAAGCTCTGTGCATTTCACCTGATTAATCATATCTGAAAACAGCATGCAGCGTCCCCTGGAGCATAATCGGTATGGCACAACTCCTGCTTCCTGCTGCGCCTGTCTCCTTACTGATGCTCATGCTGACAAGAAGTTAGGAGAAACAATGAACCTCAAACAAGGAGGAAAAAAAAAAGCACAAAACCAGGAGTGATCCCTCTTAGCAGTCTGTTTGTTATCTGATATTCAGCTGTATCAGGAATAGAAGGGAAAGGGAAAGGGAAAGGGAAAGGGAAAGGGAAAGGGAAAGGGAAAGGGAAAGAGGTGAAAATGTAGTGCCAGAGACTAATAAGCTTACTCTACCCAAATACATGTTGTCAGAATTGTTCCTCGTGCGTAGAGGAAGCTGACAGAGAAGGGAACCTTCAGTTAGAAGTTTAAGAAAAACAGCATTAAAGAATTTTATCTAGAAAAATTTCTTCCTTCTTAATGTTCAAAGTAAAATTCACAAATCTTACTGTAAATAAGAAAGTTGACAGGTAGGAAGCTAAATTACAAGCCAGGTTTATAGAAATTTCCTATCACAACAAAAGGACATAAAATAAATCAGCAGCATGGAGAGTTCAAGACAGTAAGAAGATTTCTAAGAGTGCTAAGAGTAAAAGGAATCCGAGTAATAGAGGCATTCCAGACCCAGACAAAAATTTAATTATTGTTAGTAACACACAAAACCCAGAAATATGCAGTATAACTTCATCTTATAGCTGAGAAAAGCCAGAGACAAATTTCTCTCCTGTCACAAGGAAATACTTTCCATTTCACAAAAAAAAATAAAAACAAAAACAAAAACCAAACAAACAAGGGGAGGTTAAACAGCTACTAAAACAAGTAATTTTTGAAAAATAAAACCAAAAACAGGTATGGAAAACTTGCATCCAAAAACCATACAAAAGTTTTGCATGAAGTGTTCATGCTCATGTATTGCATTTTAGAATATGACGGCAATTCCAGAGGACTGGACGAAAATGAAATGCTGCAAGAGAGGACCAACAAATGGGTGTCCTGGGTAGCCAGAGAAATATCAGTGGGTCCTGGGCTGGGACAGCAGGGTGAAGCAGTGGTGGGAGGCAGCACCTACATTGCACAGGGCTGGCGATGCCCGATATCTGATTACAAAGAAGAGGGAGGCACTTGTGCCTACCAGCCTCTGGGGACACACTACATTGCTGGCACCAAAGCTGATGCCAAATTTATACTACACCTTTCAAGGAACAGCCAAACTAGGAAGCATGTAATAAAGTGTCAGCATAATTAGAAGTGAGGTTTTTGCAATAGGTTTTTGCACAAACTGTTAACATTACTGGGGAAAAAATACAAAGAAGCCTAGCAGTAAAATATGGCACTGAAATAAAATTTGGGCTAACACAAAATAATGACAAGATCAGGTTGCCACTGAATTTGGATCACTTGGGAAGGAACATGGAAAAGACAATGTTTAATTCAAGTTAGCCAGCTGTAGGCTCATCCATCTAGGAATAAAATGGGGCAGAGGCCATACTGAAAGGGGTGAGAGTCTACTCTGGAAGCAGCAGCTGAAAAAGATTTGAGCTCCTGATGGCTAATCAAGTGAATGTGGCTTTCCAGTTCAACACTGTGGTCAACAAGTGTGATCCTTGATATATTAAATGAGGGGATTTTGAGAATCCTTGGATCCTATATATCCTTGGATATATAGGCCGAGACCCACACTACCTGTAGGGACAACTGAGATTTTAGGAACAACTTTCCAGGCAAGCAGAAACCTGTAAAAACTACAATAGGACTGAAAAAGAAGAAATAAAATGAGCAGAATTTCATATAGGAAGAAAATGTAGAAATTACAGCTGCAGCTAGCAACTAAGGAAGGCAGAAGGAAGGAGGCAGAAGGGAGGTCAGGCACCTTCATGTACCAAGCACATCCAAGATAAGGAAGTGAAGTAATACCCAAGATGATAAGAAAAGTATGTAAACATCACATGAAAATGAAGTCTGCTGACTCTAGCCTTCCAGACAGTAATGGTGTAACCTGCAAATAAGGAATGAGAGAGGGAAGTGTCAGGTGTGATACCTCCGGTAACAGAGACAGCCAAGCAGATGTAATATTCCTTCTTTGGGGGCAGAGTTTCCTGTCCTACCTGCCACACCAGGAGCTCCCTGTGTGCTCAGGGAAGCTCCCCTTACCAGGGTTCCCCAGTGGCTTTGCTGGAAAAACACCAGGCTGCTGGACCTCTGCACACATGGGGTTCCTGTGTCAAGAGCGGAGTCCCTCGCTGACACCAGGTCACACCAATAAAGTACTGAGCAGCCTGCAGCACATTGACTGAGTGCTAATCCCCATTCTGCACCACGGTCTCAGTGCTAGGTGCTTCTCAGGCCTCACGTGCAGGAAGAGGAAGATTTTTCTACTCATCTGGAATTTTCCTTGTGCTCCAGAAGGCAGTATTTCATTGTCACGTGGACAGTTTCTGTGGGACAAAGAGAACAGGGAGAAGCTCTAATAACATACCACCTGTACTGGGTAAAAAGGGCCAGAGCAGGAAGAAGAACTTTCTCTCTGGAGCCAGGGCTTGGGTAGTGACCACAGAGCAGACGCTGACAGTCACAGCACAATGACAGTCATCTTGGGTGCTCTAGGTATTGAGTCCACATCAAGACACTGCCCGACAGCATAGGAGTTGACTCATCTGCATGGCTATGGCCCCTCTTAAAGTCCCTGGGAGCTTTGCTGTGAGGGTCAAGAATTTACTGTGTAATTTCCAAATGCACAGATTGCCTTTTTGCTGTCAGGGAATGATTCATGCAGAATAACCATTCCTTTTGCCAGTATAGTGCAGAGGTTAAAAATGAAGTAAAACACAAGCCAAGCAGAGTCATCAGCCACTAAACAGTACAAAAGTGCACAAAACCTACTCACTGGAGCTGTGGTGTCTCAAATAGTTCTGGGTTAAGCCACAACACACAGACATTTCTGAATCATCATTTTTCTTAATAGTTTATAATGGTTTCCCATGTAGCTTTCTAAAACATCTTCTGGAAAAATGACATAGATTTCACAAGTTTTTCCAAATCTTGATACCCTTCGTTCAGAGAACAGAACGTAGCTTCTCTGCTGATAAAGCAAATTGAAAGCTGTGAACCTCCCCTCACAAAGGCAGAGCATTTGGGTCAATCTCTGCTGTCAGAGATTTGTAGCATATTGACCATTGTCCAGCTATGCAAACATTCACAAAAATAATGTCAAAGGCAAGATGTTCAAAAGCACTTAGTTCTCTTTGAAGTCAATGGTCAATCTTCTTCAATCCTACAGATCTCAAAAAGATTCGCTTCCCAGTAATTTATTTAATCTTATTTATAGATGAGCAGGTCATGTGGAAAGAAAAGACTCTTCACAGAACATACTGTATATATTTTTGCAATTAACACACCCCCATCACCATCAAACAGGCCAAACAGGTCAAATTGGGTCCAAAATCTCTTTCATCAGAAACACAGTACTCCCAAGTCTGCACTTCAGACGGTGGAGCCACTTATATCTTTGTGGAGAAATAACTAAATCTTACCCTTGATGGATTATCAGCCCAGAAAGAACACAAAAGAAGACTTTGTCCTATGAACTGTGTGTCATTTTTCTGTCATTTAGCTTACTCCCTACTGCAACACCCAAAAAAGTAAGAACTTATCTTTTCAATAAGAAATATGAAGTAATTACACATATCTTTTGTGATAAGAGATTAAATGGTTCTAGCATGTCTTGCAGGAAGAACCACTGAACTTTAAACAAAAATCGTGAGTTTGTGAACACAAATATGAAGTAAACTGAAGAATATGACTAGACAGTGAAAGAAGCTCCATCTAAAGGGAAATGAGCATGCTTAAAATGGATGGGTTTTGCAGGGCAGTTATTGACTCCAAAATAACTTTCAGAGTCACTACAACTATCTGCAAAATGGACAAAAGACAGCTAACAGCTTTAACATTTTTTAGAGTTTTCACAAGTAAAGAAAACCAACAAAAAATACAGAGCAGCACACAGAGGGAATGAAACAGAGAAATATTAAAGCATACCAAATTGGAAACTGGAATTTTGAAGACAGACAAAGAAACCTAAAAAGGGAGGGAAAAAAAATTGTCTCAATGCTATCAGAGCCAAAAAATCAGTGAATGAGGAAATCAGAATACTGGGGTGGAATAAGAAATTTCAGACAAGACAAAACATCCAAAGCACTGTATGAAGAAATGCCTCAAAAAAGCACCAGCCCCACCATAAAAAAATAATGAGCACGGAATGCTGAATAACCCAAAAACAAGCCATGGGACCAGATATCATAAAAACAAAACCTTCCCCACTATAGCAAATCTACAACTTGTATAAATTGTCTCACATCAAAAAATGGTACAGGTCTGTTGCTACAGATTTCGTGAAAGAATGCCTGCCTTCCCTAGGAATAACTAAACACAGGTTAAGTGTCTTGAAGTAAAGTAGAAGCACCACTCATGCAAGTCAAACAGCTGTTTAACATTGAGTTTTAATAGAAAAGAAGGCAGAACAAAGACCAAAACCATAGTAAAAATTATTCAATTCAGTTGTGTGAAACTGAAGAATAATTCATACCACAGTTTCCATATCTCTTAGATTATTTTCAAGAGGGGGAGGAGAAAAAAAAATGCCAGCTGAAAAACTTTACTCACAAAATAACAGAAAAAATACCCACAGAGACAGTTAAGAGCACATCAGAGTTATATGCCACCAACATTCCTGTAAAGCAAATTAGACTTTACTACCTTGATTTCTACACACGGACAAAAAAATTCCTTTAGCTGATTGGCCTTTCTCCTTGGGGAAGAAATTAATTTCAGTGAATACCAATTCATTTTAAAGGGTCTCATTGTTTAACTTGTTTTTTGGAACACAGAACATGTCTGTGAAAAAGCTCTGGTTCTCTTTTTATTTGAAATCTTCATGAAGTTTTGGCACTGAAAAGCTTGTAATAAGCTTGTAATAAGCAGGCAAGTTCTTCTGTAGCTAAGGTGATGATTTCCTTCAGAAGGCTTTATTGATGAATGTTTTTTCCAATCTCAGTCATCTCGGAAATACCTGAGATTCACCAGTGGAGAATCTTTTGTAGGTGAGAAGGTTTTGGAGATAAAGCACTGTGATGGGGACACTAGTTAACTCCATGCACTGAGACTCTACAGCATGAGCTAAAACAGAGATGCAGACAACACGTCAGTGCCTATCTCCTTGTCTACCCCAATAATGAGTTCAATAATGCCTGGGAAGATTTCACCAAGGGCAGGAAGAACTTGAAAGTTATCACTCTCACTAACAAGAGTTTAAGTACAGCAGTATGAAGTCTTGAAGATTTTGGGGAACAAAAGGATAGATAAAGAAGGCAGTTGCCTCTACCATAAAGACTCTTAGTATATCATAATGCCTATGAAGATAGCCACCCTACTATGGGGAACAGGTCTTTGTAAGGAGTCTATCAGCCTTTTATTAATCAGCTCATTGGCATGAGCAGCCCTATTACAGATGTTCTCTAAGCTGTAATCCCAGGTAAATTCCAGAGAGAGAGCACAAAAAGAAGGAGGGTTACCCCAGAGCTCTAGGAAGCATCCTAGGGAAGAAAGCGTTTTATTTTAAACAAACCATGCCTAGTAAAGCCAAGATTTTCAAAAACAGATGCATAAAGACCATGTCAGAGGACCCAAATATATAGCCTGATTTTTAAAAGGGCTGGGAGTCCACTGGTAGGCATTTACATAAAAGAGGGCATACTGGGTGTTCAACCCTTCAGGAATCTGATCAGTGTTGGATATTCAGCTGACCCTACAGGCTGGCAATATTCTGTGTAATGATACTGGTTGTTCTTTCTTGCTTCTGTATCACAATGCCAGAACAGGCAGGTTGGGTTAACTCCAAATGCACAAGTACAGTGTGGACCCTGCACCTGAATATCCTGCTTACGCTTGGAAATGCTCTGTGAACAGCCAAGCCACAGGACAATGCTGCCAGCTCAGGCAAAATCAACTTCTTCCTTCCTTGGGAGTCTTCCCTGCTTTGTGCATTCAATCAAGAGAAAAAGGAGTATCAGGGACCTATCATGGCAGACACGGTTATCATGATTGCAAATAACAGCAGTCATGAGGCTGTCACTTCTTCACCTATAGGGGGGAGATGAAGCTGAGAAAAGGTCCTCAACTTTCAGACACCACAGCCAGTACGGCTAGTACAGTATACTGGGGCAGTTAGTTGCATTGAGCCTGAATGTGGATGTATCACTCTTGGCTAAATTATGCACACCCAGTGGCATTCCCAGGCACTGAATGGGAATGGAACAGCCCACTTCTGCGATAGTCAAGCGCATATGAATAGTCTGTTGGAAGCGGTCCCTGGGCCTTTTGAGCTGCCAACCTGTGTCCAGGAACAGCCTGGGAAGAACTCTAGTTGGAGTGGGCCAAATCTATGGCTAGGAAGGCTTTAACACTCTCTGACCACAAGCAACCTCCCAGTAGCTGGGAATGTTCCACCTGAATTTCATAGCATAGACACAGCCATAGAGACTGTCTAGGCTGCTCTTGGGGCAGTGCAATTTGGTAACAACAGGTGGACATGGACACAAAAATGCATATAGGCTGTAAAGACAGCCTATGGCTCAGGAACAGTAATGCAAGTTCTTCTGCAGTCAGACAGAATGGCAATTCTTGTCCACATTCATCAGTAATAAAAAAAACCTGCTCCAGACACTTTAGTGGTTTCCCTGCACTGAAAATTCAGGAACTTCTCTCTCCCTTCTAGCTTTGTCCTTAATAAATCTTCTTAATACTTTTGAGAAAAAATGTCTGGTGTTATAGCCAAGCCAAAGACTCTCCAGAGGGAAATCTGTTTTGATGATAATCTGTGGCACAGGATCATGCTGAATGTATTATCCACACCAATCAAAGTACAAAGACATCATTAAAACTAGAAATAACAGTGTATTCAAAGTGATCCCATTTGCTGCTGATAAAAAATATGTGTTATATGAAGCGAGAAAACAGACTAGCAGTGATTAAAAATAAAAAGGATTCAAACTTGTGCAAATGGGGTTTGACCTCTGGAAAATCCTAGTTCCATACTGAAAAATGTTCCTTGTACTGAGCTCACAAACTAATGTCCAGGCCAAATAGTGCCTGGACTGAAGTAAAGCATCTTTTAGGATGCTCCATCTGCTCAAGACTAGACAGGGCTCTCGGCTCTCTTCCTAATACTAATGACTGTCATGCAGACTGCCCTGAGCATACATTGGCAATGGCATTCCTGAGAAGCAGAGAGAGAGAGAGCTCTCCACTAATGACACAAGGATGTCTCATTTATTATTTGTTAGTCAAGAGATGGAAAGATTTGGAATCCCACACAGTTTCTATAGCTCTCTATGGATATTCCTCAAGAGAATGAATAGGAGACATGGTCCCATCTTTTCCTCCTCAGGCTCTGTGCCTCTATGAGATTTGGCTTACTTTTTCAAAGTCAGGTAAGAGATTTGTTTGAGATGATAGAGAATAGATGGATCAAGCAGAATTGTAAAGGTGGCTTGTGCAAGCACTTCTGAATGCTAATCCAAGTTGAAAAGGGAGAAATAACTCTCACAAATACATTTACTTCTGCCTGAACTTTCTAAGTAGCATCTTGGCCCTGTTGTTTTGTGAATACACATACACATAGGCACACACATGCTTAATTCTGTCATCACAGCTATCCCATCACAGTTGTGAGAGGAGCCAGGCAGATTCTATTCTTTCTCAATACTTATCAGCATTTAAATTGTCATCTAATTCCCAATTACTTAGTTTTTATGACTGATAGTGATAAAGGAGGCAGAAAGAACACAACAGGCTCTCCAGCACTTTGCTTGAGTTTGCAGGGCTGCCAGCACAGGAGAAACTATTCTTGAGCTGTTGAGAAAATCTGTGGCCCAGCCATTGCTGGAGGATTCCAGTTTTTAAGTCCCATGCTGAACAAGGCTTTCAGAGCTTTAAATGTGCTCTAATAGCAGTCAAACATCTGTGCTGAAGGAGGCTTCTGGACTGAAGTCCTTCTGCTCTGGACTACACAGCCTCCTCCAGAATGTTAGAAACCTTAGCTTCTTCATACAGAGGGAGCCACTCTGACGCCTTTGAATCTGAGCCTGGGCCTCAAAACCCACAGTCTTGCTGTTTACTGTACAAGCAGAAACACAAACCTCTTCTGATATTGGAAATTAAACCTCAGTAATCAGTAGGGAGTTAGAGTGAAGCAAGAGGCTACTTCCAAAATAAACCAGTCTTTACTGGCTGTCTGGATTCAAAAAGTCAACTTTTGAGTCAGTTGCCTGGCATTTCCAAAATCCAAAGCATGTCCTATGTGTGTTTCTATCTCCTCCCTGCTCTTTGCTGCCCATTCAGTTGGGTAATGGTATTCAGTGGTGGTTGTAGAAGCACACTGTAAAACAGAATGCAAAAATTTAGAGATAATCTCTTTTATCATACCCACCTCAATGAAGGGGCATCAAACTGCAGGGAACAAAAGAAGCCTCAGATCATAATCATTACCATTGAAGCCAGACACCCTGAGTCTTTCTGTCTCTCTTTGCCTTTCTAACTCCTTTCACCTTCTGAAGCAGTTCTTTAATTGCCTGGTTTCTATGAGGCCAGTTTGCACATGGCCACTAGAGTGTTGCAATTCAAGAGTCTGGCACCACATATAACACACACATCTCCCCACCCCCACTCCCAAAAAGAAGGGGGTTGCTTTTCATACAAACTGATAGAAGTTTTGGATATCAAGATTGGTAACACCCAAAGAAAAATCTTTAACCATACGTACATTTGTTTTATGGCATACCGCAGCCATATCCCGCACCCACAAAAGCCTAAAGATTGCTTCAAAGAGATAAGACTCCGAAATAACAAGGAGAACAAGCAATGGTTGCTCAGTTGGGCCCCCTTACCCATAAGGTTACCCTCCCCTGCATGTCCCGGATGATGTTGGTGAAGCACCGGAATGTAAAATGGACCTATCACCTATTTGTGATATGGATTCCTTGCATTAAAAAACCTTCTCTGCTCTGATAGCCTGGGGGAAGTTGACCTCTCATTTATCCTCCAGTTGCCCACTATTCAGTGGCTTTTCTCCAGCTGCAGCTTTTGCCTTGCTCTTTCTCTCCTCTCTCAGAACCTTTTTACTTACAAGAACCCTGTGTCCAGGTTTGGTGGGATTATTGACAATTATCCATCATCATGGGAGGAGCTGATCAGTGAATAAGATCATATTCACTCAGATGTATAAGATCTTATGAGTGAAGAAACAGTACTCAAAATCTGTATCTTAAATGGTCCTGATTATTTAGCTAAAAACTGGCTTGCATTCTTTGTTGTCTTTACCATTTATACACACATGCAACAGACAGACATGTGCCATGTTAAGGACCTTAACAATAATTGACTGCATTCACAACTGCATGAGGTCTTTGCTTTGCTTGGTCTAGTAAAATAATCACTTTGGATATTTGCCTGTGTGGAATGAAGAGACAAATGCTTTACCATCATCTCTGTCATTAAGGCACAGCTGTCAGGGATTCAGCCTCTAAATAACATCATCTGACCTGGAAGAATGCATCTATAGGCCCACTGTTGGCATGAGCACCCTGTTTGACCTTTGCTGTGGAGAATGTAGCAATTTATAGAGTAATGATTTTAGTGAACAACTGGGCTATAGGTTAGTGGAGGTATTCACTTGCTCATCTTTTAGACTTTTGCCTGTTGGGCTAGAAATTCCAAAATGCCTATGTCAGTAACTTTTTTATCTCTGACAAAGCCAAGATAGTTGGCATTAATATGGTGGTTTTCTTATTACTATCAATATAAAACATTTCCCTAGAACTGGAAATGGACATGGTACATTACAGCCATAGAAACAAACATGTTCCCTGCTCTGGGAGAGCTGAAAAGCAAAGTCATGCATGACACACACAGAACATTTTGGCCAGCATTGGATGACTTCTCAGAGCACTCCAGAAACACTTTTTATCAGCCTTCTGGTTACTTCTTTAAATATCTTCCCAAGGCAACAGCAAGACTTAATTCAAGACCTGGAGACCACATTCTTTTTTGCATCAAAGTCTTCCAATATCTGTGGCTTTCAGTCATCAGAACAAAGTCACACATCTTCTGGTCATGAAATAATAGGTTCAGGATCACATGAGTACACCCTATACAACTGCACTGGAACCACGCGTCTCAGTCTTAGGCACTCATTTAGATTTTAAGTTGCTGCTTTTCCTCAGTTCTACCCTTTTGGTACAAGAAAATAAACAATTGGGCTATTTCTTTCCTGTTTATTTTGAGTATCTAAGATTTGCCTGCAGTTTCTGCTTTTAACTTAGAGGACAGATTCTTCAGGCTATGAAATGGCTGCCAAATTTAACGTGAATGGCATTTAGCTGGCAAAGAGTGTATTACGGACAAATGCCTAACACACTGGGCATATTGTATTTGTACCATCTGGGAGAGTAAACAGTGACAGGAAATAACCACAAACAGGTGTTAATGTTAGCCCCTTAAGGGTCATTAATGAAGTATGGCAACTGACAGCATTGAAAGAGCCCACACACAAGTCCTGGCAACTGGAAAGCAGAAGGTGGGATCCCAGTGAGTGTAAGTGTGTATTAATTTGTCACACAAAAAAAACCTGTTCTTGATTGCATCTCCTGTATGTGACCTCCTTTATCCTCTTGCCTTACCACATCCTTCAGCTGAGGTCCTGTTGAACACTCCTTCCTTTTCCCCTTTTAGGCATCGAGTTCCTTCCTTATCCCAGCCAGCCAAGACAAACACAATCCTGAAATATTGCTTTCTCAGAAAGCCTATCACCCTCTGAAGACAACTGCACGCCTTCATGCATTCTTCAGGAAAGAAATCCTGTCTCAATTCCCCTTTAGACATTTTTAGAGCCATTTCTACCTTCACTAAAATAAAAGGCCTCTGGCTTCAAGAAATTGTGATCCAAATCACACTACACCAGTGTTTCCCCGGTGCACCTCCAAGGTTACTTCCCCAGTCCCAGAAGAGACCTGAGAAAGGGTGTGTGACAGTGACACTGCCTGCCTTTACAATAGTATCACACAAATCTAGGGTAGAGGAGGGCCAGACTATCACAGGGAAATGCAACAGGTACTGTGAGACAGTCTCATAGGTGAATCTAGCCTGATATATGACTAGTCACATTCTTTTGAAAACAGCAAAGCACAACATATGGAGTATTGCCCTTTATACTCACAGAAGCTCACTAAATTTCCAAAGCAAATGTTAATACTTATGCAAGGTCATCCAGAAAAGAATTAACAATTTGTGATAAACAATGAAGCAGAATACACTGATCTCCAGCCACTTCCCTCTCTGTCCCATCCTATGTAAAAAGGGGAATTTTCCAAAAAGGACTCTGTTTTCAAACAAATGTCACCTGGCTAACACGCAGTGTGAATACTGCCTCAGAAAAGACAGGCAAGGAAGAAGAGGCCATGGGGCCCTTTTCTTTAGAATGGGGACACTAAACCATGAGTTTCACATTGCAGAACTTCAGACTCTCTAATTCAGGCTATTAGTGTTAAAAAGAATACTTGATGGGCATGCAAATTTAGCCATTCACTAGTAACAAAGCCTAATTGCTGAACAGATTGTTTCCAAAGATTTTCTCATTGATTCTGGCTAGTGTTTAGGAATAGGAAAGTGAGAATGTTTTAAAGGCCAGAAAACAGTTCCCTTTCTTTATGTCTTTGTTAAAAGGCTACATGGAACACAATCAGGGATGTATTTACCCAACTCAAGAGATCAGCATAAAATTAAGAAATGTAACAACTACTTACAGAGAATTGCTGTCACTGTTTAAACCTGCATAGTTATGTACAGCACTCCACACCCACAATCCTTGCGCTGTGCACCAGTATGTGTCAGAGCCGCATAGGACCAGACATACAGCCATGCCAAATTTCATTTTGAAAGGAAAGAAAGTAAAAACAGTTGGAGTGTATTTGGCTTATTCAGGGGAGTCAATGGAGTCGTGTCTGCAAAGACTGTAGCCCCAAACCTCCAGGAACTGGCCAGCGCCAAACACCTTGCTGTCACTTGGATTGAAATGGATGTGTGCTTTTTTGCATTGGCCATTTTCTAAAGTTAAGTACTTACAAACAATTAGGTCCTTACCTTTCTGTAAAATTGCAGCTCACCTTTCCGTTCTTCACAAATTATAAGCAAGGGAAAAAGGAAACAAAACGGAACTTACAGGAAATTGAATAAACATTTAAAGGCAGAAATCTGTTTAAATCTCACCATTCCGCCAGCTAAGAAAGCTCTGATACCTGGTTTACTTCCTTTTCAAACAGGGTAAGATTTATCCTGTATCAGTGTTTTGATTTTCTTCGGTTAATCTTACAACCTCTTCTCCCTCTCTGAAGCTATATTAAACTAAGCAAAATCAAACACTGCAGTCTAAAAAGTTTAGTTAGGAGCTAAGAATTCTAAGGTTGTTGAAACTTGGCCCCTTCGTGCATATGGTATCCTGCTGTTTTTAAGTATGTGAGTACATCCTATTTTTCCAAGAAGCCTCTGCAAAATTCTGGGTAGAGGACAGACAGTCTGGGAGTATAGGAAAGCTATACAGTAAATAAGGCTGCTGTCTCCAGAATCCCTGAATTATTTGTTGTAGAATCTGGAGGACTTATAGGAAATAAGGCAAGGGGAGGAATGACTGCAAATCACAAATCTGGAGTGCTTAACTTCGGAGTGTTAAATTTCTTTTAGTGTTATTAACTTTGCTCTTTTACTGTAAAAGTAGAAATTCCAGGCCATATGGCTTCTCAGTTTGGGCTAAAAGAGCACTTGCTTATGCATGTGAATTGTTGACCTTAAACTGGGTAAACCAGTGAATGAAAATATGAAACATATGTTGCCAGTGGATTTCAAAGCTGTTTTCTGGCCATGGAGGAAGATATTGATTGGAAATCCCACATTCAACTCCAAGTTCTGGCGGGAAGCGTTTTCTACCTGGGGGAATGGTCCTTTAACAAGCTCTTCACGCAGCTTTGCCTCTGTGATGCTCTCCCTTTCTCCAATAGTGGTGAGGGCTTCCCTGCCCCAGACTAACCACCTCTTCTAGTATCTAATCTGGAAGTGGCCCTCCACATACACGGTGGCAACAGGTACTGAAAAATGCTCATCCTGGAAGTAAGTATGCTCTGCTGTTCTGTGGGCCTGGTACTGGTGTACAGGGCAGCTGGAAAGGAGTAAGAGAAGATGCAACACTCACTGCAAGTGAGATCTCTAGGCTAAATTTAGCTCTGTGCTCTGAAAAAGCTTTTACTGAGCACATACAATTCAAGCTTTTTCAAAAGTTCCAACCTGGCCAGACGTAGATACGTTTGTGCAGCCTAGAGAAAGCACCAGCTGGCAAAAGAGCAACTTCCCCGCCACATCAAAAACTTTTCTACAAAGCATGCAGGTCTTCTCAACAACAACAAAGTATTTGTTTATCCTCCTGTTCATATTCCCAGAAATGACAGAACTATTTGAGCTTAAACTTTACATACACATCAGCCCAAAGCAGATACGTAACACGGAAAATTTCTCCTCTGAAAGCTGTGACCTTTTTGGCAACTGGAAACAGCATCTCAGAACAGTGGCAGGTATCTTGGAAGTATGATGTAGCTGAAGAAACTACTGTTCAAAATAAAGCATTATTACAACTTGTCACTGACAAAGTTTGTGTAATGTGTATTTTAATGAAATTTGTGACATACACTTTAAAATATATAGGTAAAACAGTCAGGAATTGGATAGTGGAGTATATATTAAAGTAAGTTTAAGCAGAGAAAGAATTACAGAGTCAGCCTTAAGAAAATTAAACCTTGTATATGCTGAATGCAGAGATAAGAGATCACCAGGCTCATCGCGTACATTAACCATGTGTTCCACTGCCAATGTGCTCTGTTTTCATCAATGTTTTGCAATATACCCTGTGCAGCTTTAATACATAATAGTCTTTCAAACAGATATAAAACAAGACATATTTCCTGTAAAACAATGTAGATTCTCTGTGCAGAATTTGCTCGATTTCTCAAACAAGGATTAACTATCTCTGTTCTCAGCAGATCTAGCCTTCTTGTTTCACCTTGTAAAATATTAAAGCCATTAGAAATTTTTTACGCATTGTAGAATTGTAGTTAACTTTCTTGATAAAATACACTGTGCATCCCTCAGAGTACATCCACACAAATATCTAGTAATTATTTTAAGCTAGCTAGGTGAGCAGTGGCTAGAAGCCAGGTCAGAGTGATTCCCATAGGACTGGCTACATCAACTGAGATCTCAGACGCAAACCGTCTGAAATCCTACCTTATACCTATGACAAAAAGACTGGACTTCCTCTGTTATTTTGCAATTAGGGTAGATTCAAGCTAGATTCACCAGTGAGGCTTAAGAAAAATCAAGAGACCTATTGTTTTGTGAAGTAGCAGTTACTTCCCTCCTTTTGGGAGACAGTCAAGGAGTCAAAGCAGACAGAAGAACAGAATTCAGGAAAGCACAGAAAGGCCTGCAAGGGCCGATTTATCTGAGAAGTTAAAAAGAACTTGACTCTTGGGACCTGTAGCTGGTGAACCAACGATTCAGATAAAGGTAGCCTAATAGTCCACAATAACCAAGACAGTAGTAAATTCTAAAGGAGTAAGAGTAACTTATTTAGGGGGGTACAGAATGGTATAGATAGGAGTCAGTGGCAATCACCTCAGAAAGGCCAGGAGTTTATGGGCATGGGAACCGAAATATTCTCCTCAGAGTTAAACTGTCATGGCATAATGTAGACAACAGCATATGGTGGCATAACGTAGAGAAATTGGACCCAGTATCAACTGTGTTGTTTCTGCTCAGTCATAAAGTAGAGGACACCGGTAACTATCACACACCACTTGGTGAGCAAGTGGTGTTACCCTGGCTCCTGCACTAGGTCCCCTGTACACAGAGCCTCACACTGAAGGAAGCCCTTCTAGATGGCATAGTCCACAGTTGTCATCTAAAACCCTGAGGTCACACTACCTCATACACTGAAGGACAAAAGACTTGAGAAGGACAGACAGCCCTCTCCAGTCCTACACTGGGTCAAACACTAACATTCACTTAGAAACAACAACAATAACGGGACATGAGCGCAGTTGAAAAACATGAAAACTAATCCAGATACATGAAATTGCAATTTGAACAGTACCCTTATTGTTCAGAGAGGCTGGAAAAGAAATGTAAAGTATTTTGTTTAAATTCTGTCCTTAGTTACAATGCCACCTGGACAAAAGTTTAGCTAAATTAAACAGACTAAAGAAACATCTGTATTCTGCTGCAGTAAATCCAGAGTACACCAACAGCACCACTCTGTGGATTAATAGTGATTGCTCTGTAAACTCACAAGATGGCTTCCCAAGCCTCAGATCAACCACGCTAAAGACAGAAATGCAAATACATTTTTATACACATTATTAAATGAGACTAAATTAGTATATCAGTGGTATAAACCTAGCACCACTAGAAGTTAATGAACTACCTTACCTTTACAGTAGTGTAACAGACTACAAATTGGCTTGCTCCGTTCATGTATGTGGCATGCCTTCTATTCATTTCACATACGTAATTTCTTTTAGCATCAGTGAGAGAGGTTACATGTGCTGAATACAGACCAGATGCTTTACACTGCACTAAAATGGAACTTGACTCTCTGAATCACATCTTAGATTTACACCTGTAGCTTTCATTAGTGGTAGCTGCAGCATAATCCATGAGAGGCAGTTCAAACTCCTGGAGGAAATCAGAAAATTTAGATACTTTAGCCACGCTTCACCTGAATTCCTTGGGTCTGCAAAACTCAGCTAGAAGGGGCTTTGCTTCCTGCTCTAGCAAGAAATCAGGCATGAGGCCTGGAGATGAAACTGCAACAACATAAGCAACTACCAAATCTTCCATGCAGACTGACTGTCCCCCACATTGGACACCTCATCCTGACAGCCAGGTGGCTGGACTCAATATTGAGTTGGGCTGCAGATGTCAGCTGGTAATCCCACGTGATGCAGCTCAGTGGGATATATGACATATTTCCTGCTTCCCCATCTCTTGCTACAGCAGCTTCAAGTAGCAAGTCCATTGCAAATGAGTGCAGGGCTGTGTGCTGGCATGCTGCAGTCTCTGTGAATCCCATGGGGCATTTTGCCTGAAAAAGAGGGGGTGGCTACAAGCATTATAAATCTGTGCTTTTGCAGATAAATCTTACCACTTGGGCCATGCACAACTCAAATTCATATGGCTCAATTACCTTGATAATCCAGGTCCAAAATAAGGGTTCTTCCATGCCTCAAGATTCTGGCTGTCTATCATGTGCAGGGCATAGTTGTATATTGTTTGAGGTGCACTATTACCTTCTGAGGTCCCAACGTCACAGGCAAAAATGACAGCAAGGGAAAGCCATTGTAACACTAGATCATATATGGCATATTAGCTTCTCTCTGTAAGTTAGAAGGAAATAGGCAAAAACCAAAACAAAAACCCAAACCCCATGTTTGATTCTGGTTTCAGTTTGGAGGAGATTGGCCACCTCTAGTTCTATTTTAGCTTGTCTGTGCTCCTCTGATACAGAAATAAAGTTACACCAGCTCTCACGCCCCATAAGCATATCTCCTGATGTGATATATCTGCAAGCTTGGGCATTAAAGAGATAAAATTCCTTGCTTTGACTGAGGATATGTACAGAATATGGACAGCTGTCACCAAGGTTAGCATTTGATCCAATTTTTGTTTAAGGAATTACCACTATTTGCTTTACTCTGTACTTTGAGGTAAAAGTTGCTAAGAATTTTTCTAGTCCAGAACAATTAAGAGTAATGAAGGGCTGTGGGGATAAATGTTTAGGGGCGGAACGAAACACAGAGGAATTTTTTTGCTACCTGTATTGACCAAGCAGATTATTCTGGTCCCTGGCCTATTTACTGTTTTCCTAAGTGCAAATACAAAGCTCACCTTTATCTCTCAGAAAAACCTGAAGGCAGCATCTTTTCCATCAGAAATAGAGTGGACTTCTCTTGGGTCTGAAGTACCCTACTGTGCAAAGGCAGTGCGTGTCTTTGCCTGTGATGCACTTAGTTACCAGCAGCTCTATCTGCTTAATGAGAAGATTCACATTCAAGAACAAAAAAGCAAAACCGGTCATGCCACCAGCTGTAAAAAAAAAAAGGGGGGGGGGGGGGGATCGGGACCATTACCAACCTACCCACTCCCTTTAGCCATCTTAACATGACTTTCATCTCATCCTTCCCGTCTCCCTCACCGGCAACATCCCTGTGCCACTTTACCAGGGTTCCCAAAACCCTCCTGAGACCAGGCCGAACCCCTCAACCGCTCCCAGGGGAGCGTTTTGAGAGCAAACGGTGTTTTGAGGCCGGGCCAAACTCAGTCACCGATTCTTAACGGGGTACTTCGTTTAAATTACTACTGCCTCGGCTGGGCCTTTCCCCAACAGACAGAGATTCGCCGGCTCTGTCTGCGGCACCACAGGGACGGAGTCGCCGCTCCGAGCGGCGTCCGCGGTGGGCGGCGGGGCGGGGGGGCTGCAGCCCCCCCCCGCGGACGCCGCCCGGAGAGCCTGTCGCAGCAGGGCAGGTGCAGGCAGCTACACAACTCTGCCTCATCTCCCTCTTCATATTAGCACTGCCTACGCCCCTGTCAGGAGGGGATGTGGGCGCCCATGTAAGGGCAGCTTCCTCCTCGCCGCTCGCCCGCCGCCATTTTATCGCCCGCCAGGTGAGCGGGCGAGGCCGCCGCCCTGTGGCAGAAGCGTCCTCACATGGGGGAGAGGAACCGTTACCGGCTTGGTGGCTGTGATGGCCGTTTTTTTTGTCCTAAGTTGTGTCTTGGTAGTTAAGGTAAAATAAAATGATGTTATTTCTTGGTGTGGCGCCTCTTCCGCTTTAATGGTTGGGCTGAAGGCAGCAGTGAGCTTGTCAAGGCAGGTTGCCTGAGGAGGGCAGCATGTCCTCTGCCACTGCTGCTGTCATCTTTGGCATTCCCTCCAGTTTTCTCAGTTTCTTGATAAAACGGGCAGCAAGAGGAAGAGCACAGGGAGGTGCCAGCTTTTTGAACTTCCCCACGTAGATCACCGTCCAGTTTATTTTACAGATGTCCTCTGAACTCCATCCTGTTCCAAGGATCAAGACAGGAAGAAAATTCTACAAATGTAGTCAGAGTCTGTTTTCCTCCTCCTTCCATGAAATGCACAGCTCAAAACTGCTCTGTTTATGTTTCTGCAGATTTGTTGTATTACAGCAATGTGTTGAGTTAGATTTGGGGATATCTGTGAAGCACAATGAGGGAGAAAGACCCCTCCTGCACTCATGAGATAAACGGATGTTTTAATAGGGCTTCCTCACACGCACAATTTTTCATTAACCTGGCCAACTATATTCTAAATACAGTGGCTAGTTGTTCTTAGGTATCTAAGGAAGGAGCTAATAAGCCAGTGAAACCCATCTTCTCTCTGTATAAGATTTTTTTTCCAGGGAGTTTTAGACTCTCTAGTCTGACATACGTGTATGCAGAAGCCATATGGCCAAGCAAACACGAGCCCAGTGAAAATTCACAGTAAGGTCTTAGACATCATCTAAGTTACAAACTTAACAAATTATGAGTTCTGAACTTAACATTGCTATTAAAGTTTAGCAATTCTTAGCCATTAGTGAAGAACCTGTTGTGCTACTTAACAAATACCTGGAAATGCAAGGCAGACCAGAAAACAATTTCCTGTTAGTGTACCACTTGCAATGCCTGGGCTAGGCAGCTTAAGCAGGCTGTACAAAGATCAGTTTCAGTGAATAGCTCAACCAAGTCATCTTGAAAACTCATCCGTAATTTCCTACGCATATCCCTCTTCTTTTATCTTGCCCTTGCTTTCAGTATCATAACCCTGAGTGTATTTTATGCAAGTTTCCATGCCACCATTTTTTTACAGCTGCTAATTAAAGATCCCTCTGAATAAAGCCTTCTGCTTGAACAGTTAGAGTGCCCCTCTGAAAGGCCCCTTTTGTGGGTGACCATCTTCTTGTGGACCACAACAAAGACAAGGCACTGCAGAAAAAACACTCAGTTTTACTTTGTAGCCACTTTGCTTGTCTCTATCTCAAATTAAGGGGATGGATTACATTAGCACTCCTCAGTTTCCACATGTAACCCTCTGGTGAGGTGAATGGAGCTGTCAGGGAGTAAAACTACAGCACACCCTCACACCAGCCTTTAGCAATTAAGCAGACTATAAAGAGTGGTCCAAAGAGGTGCTAGCTGATTAGGGGTGAGGTGGAACTCAGGTGACTGGGACTATAATTCATGAACTGCTCCCCCCACCCCCTGAAGTACTAGCATTTCTGTTACATGTTATTGAGAAACAGGCCCAGAGTGATCCTCGCACTGATGAATTTGAATTCATCAAATTGTAAATTTGAATTGTAAATCAAATACCATTAAGGTTATTTTGCCTGAAAAAAACCCACGTTCTAATCCATGTGTTTTGCTGACTTCATAATCATTTCCTGATGGCTGTTTCTTGTCCTGCGTATGCTTAAAGTTTCCCCTGTATGCCTGGACACCTTAGCATGCAAACATCTGCATCAGTAGCAGAGAGGCTACATCCATCTGAGTGCGTGTGCTGGTGTCCATACTAGAGCTGCTGAATTTTCTTCATGAATGAACTGCACTTGAAAACAGTGCTACAGCAGTGTACAGTTGGAGACTATACTGAAAGACTGCTGAAATCCAAGGCCCACATCTATAGGGTTGTACAGATCAATACTTTATGCTTGTGGCAGGAGCACCATAGAAACGAGTTGCCCTGGAGATACCCCAGCTTCTCTGACTAGCGTTCACCCGTGGAGCAGCTCTTTCGGAACCCTCCTGAGAACAATTCTTTGCTCTCTGTTGCCATCATTCTTCATGTCTTGCTCATAGAAACTAATGTGGGTATAGCACAGTGAGTACTGCAGCCTTCATTCATCCCAAAGGCAATCATCTCTGTATTCTCTTCGAGTAAATCTCCAGGGATGCATAAGTTCATCATAATTTACATTTGCTCTTGAACAGCATCCCTGTAGGTTTATTGGAATGGCATGTTATATTATTTGAGTCATCTTAGCTCTAGCTGAAGGCCACAAAACCCAAAAGGTTGCTTGATATCAGCTCTTGGCCTTCCTGCCTTGTGTCAAATTTTGCTGTTAAATATATCAATGTAAAATGACTTTCGGCTACAAGTGAATTATACTTCTCATACTCAGATCTAACAAAGAACAGGAATCGACCTATGCATTTTATTGTCATGTCCTCCATGTATAAGTAACCTTTTGGACAGGAAAATTTATGCATGTGGAGTATAAACTCCTCTGGGGCTTTGTTTTTATTTTCAGTGTGAGTACCCATGCTGCACTGATTTGATTTGAGCATATGACTGCAGGATATTGTTTCATATCATTCAAGTCAACGGAGATCCTGTAGTAAATTCAATTGTAGCAGGATCTGGCTTTGAAGAATGTCACTCTCCAGGTAAGGGAACGGAAAAAAAGGCATGTTTATACAGTGAAAAGCAACCGGTGCAACCCATGAGTCTGCATACTGAACACTTACTCTGTCCCCACTGATAACAACATCACTGGCAGAAATCAACCTGGATTTTTTTTGCCTGCAGAAAATTAACAGGAAAATCATAAGCCTGCTGACATGTGTGAAGAATGAGAATGGTGAAGCGCATCATATTAATTATTCAATATAAACTGTTCACCCTGCTCTTCCAGCAGGCACTGTCTTCCTCTATTCTTTTTTGCTTTTCCTGCATCTGCCTCAAGTCCTGACTGCACAATGGTGCAACTGACTGCACGGAAACCTTTTCCAGCCACCTCTGCTTATTGCATTCACAGCTTAATATTCAGCGTACTCATAGTTCAGCAATTTTTGTGCTTATCTGGTGTCTACAAAGACAAGATGCTGAGAAATGTGGCAAATAGAAGAGCACAACCGGGGGGGGGGGGGCAGGGGGGAGTGCAAGGAGGTCTGCAAAACCTGTAGCAAGATGCAGCTGGCAAAGAATCATGGAGCCTGATCGAGCAGTTCATTTAAACCCATACATATGTCCCAAGAATTCCAGGGGAATAACCTGTGTGATGATGTTTTTTCACACAGTTAAGGGTGTATTGGGTTCTTAAACTTTGGTATAATCAAATAAAGAAAAAAAATCAAAAGCTTTGATAAATCCCCTGCATTACAAGAAATCCTGCAACCTAGCTGTTTGGCTCAAAAAGCTCTTTGCAGTGACTGATGCTCATGTTTCCTAAGTGTTCCCTAAAGACCATTATTCATCAGCATAAAGTTCAGCACAGGCAGATGAGAGACTCGCAGCATGGAGCTGTATTTCTGAAAAATCTTGCATGACCATTTCTCCCGTTGACCAGTTAATATAACTGACTCAGTCATCTCTCTGTTGCTGTCTGTCCTTGCCTCCTTGCCCTTCTCAGCCATGCATGATGTGGAACGGTATATGAGCTGACAGCAAACCTAGATGGATGTCTCTTCAGTAGCATTGTTTGAATGAGCTACTCTGGCCATGAGACTTCTGTTTGTCTGCCAGGGACAGACACTGTAAGTATAGATACTTCCATGCTCTTACTGCACGTCGTGCTTCAATTTCATGGCCTGTGGTTAAAAATAATTTGCTTTCCTTTCTCCCTTTGAAGCCAGTTAGCCCTCAGTCCTAAGTTTGCATATTGCAAGAGAAACTCTGCCTTGAATGTGATTGTTGCTCGTGCCAGGAGAGATATCAGTGTACACTGTAATGGTGAAAGTGACAGATTGCTGTGTGCTGAGCAAAGTCCTACCTCCAAGTTGCTAGTTGTACCAGGTGTATTTAAAATTACTACAAGTTGTTGTTTTATTTTTATCTCAGAAGTTCTAAATCTTTGAATAAAAATAGCAGTCATAAAGTGGCCATATTAATTTCTCAAGTGATACCACACTTTCACAAAGGATTTCTCAGACTATTTCCCTGTTTCCAGGCAACCTTGCTGAGGAGAAGGATAAATTAAACATTGTGCTAACAGGTTGACATATAACTTTGACAGCTATTTTTAACAAATGTAAATCTAAATTACTGTGCCCAATAGCTTCATTCAAAATCTGTGATCTCAGCTACTATAATACCTCTAATTTATTTCTTTTCACTTTTGCCTGAGACACACAATCCACAGAAAGCAATCCAGAACTATAATTACTGGCATGGTGATATGGGCAGGCATGGTGCTTGTTAAAAAAACACCTCTGACAGCTCCTTCCCCAAGATGTTGATGATTTGAACTATAAAGACAAATTGATTGTGCAATATAGACAAGTGGAGGCATGAGTGGGTTCAGTCTGGAGAGCACAGAAACGCTGAAATTTAGTTCCTTTCCTTTTCTACAGACACTTCGGAGCTCAATGTCTATGCAAGTGTGATCAGTCATAGGTGGAGACAGGGGAACAGCTATAAATCCAGTGTCTAGATCAAACAGAAGTCCTGATTCCCTCCAACACAGGAAGAACAAGCATCAGTAGGTGGTTCACTACACCCACATGATTTTGTTCCCTGGGGAGCACACTTACTCTTTACCTCTTCTTGGACCGAACTGTTTCCTTCTGCCTGCTGGCTTCTTCCCCACGATTTTTTTTGCTGCGCATACACAGCTTGCCAAATAATCCTCTAATGCCTGTTTGCAGTGAGAAAGCCCTTCTGACTGTTGCCTTAGATGGTGGTCCTGTTGTTTCAGATCTGTCCCTGTCACTGTGTAAAGTCCCGTAATTGTTCTTTGTGCTGAACTGGAAATATGAATGCTTAACATATGCTGTAACCACGTGTGTGATTATGAGCTGACATAGGTAATTATTAACATTGGCCAGAAGGACGCTTTTACTTCAGACCTGAAGAGCAAATGTTTGTGGGTAACTGAGCGCAAGCCCAGTCAGCCAGCACCAGTTCCTGACCTGAGGGGCCAGGCAGGGCGAAACAGGGATCAGGAACCCTAGCTGAGGCTAGGCTTCTCCCAGTGTTGATACAACCAGAACATTGTCTCAGACAAAACCATTAGCTAGTATAGTATGCTATCCTATATTAAAAATATAATAATGAAACATAATACAATATTTTATTCTGATGAACACTTGATCCAAAAAGAACATCTGGAATACTATGTATTGTACCTGAGCGTGGGTCTTCAGCACAAGCAGTTCAGCACAGGTGATCAGCACCAAAACCAGTGAGTCTGAGTCTGTTCCTTCTGTTTGGATGGCAAAATCCCCATGAAGTAAACCCTAGGTGACTTAATTAGCACCCGATGAAATTTTGTATTTTCTCTACCCTGATTTGCATAACTCCTAAGTCTAGCTAAGGAACAGTAAGGTAATTAGTGAATGCAAATGAGCTAATAAGGGTGCTGCTTGGGAGCAGATGTCAGTGAAGATAACCTTCACAAATCTCTGCTGATCTGTTTGTGGTAATGCCATGATATGATATTTTCTCCCTGGTTTTGGTTTGTTTTGGTAAAATCCCTGGGCTTTTCGGTATTTCAATATCTTACCTCAGATGTGTTAGCAGAAGTCTGCCTTTGGCATATTGAATACCAGTTGTGCCCTATTATATGTATCATGCTTTGGTAGACGTTAGCTGCAGGGCCTTCATACTGAATAATACTTCAGAGACTAAGATAATCTCATTTCTGAATCATTGTCTGCTCTAATCAGTGACACTGGGTGATAGGAGGGTGTACAGGTCTCCTCTTCCCTCTCCTGTGATGTGACAGTCCGCAGCTCCAGGTCCTGACACTTGGGTGGGTGCCTCAGTTGCTAATGCACAAGGATACTCCATTCACAAAGGTCCCTCAGCTGGTGGTAATTGAAGCTGCTCCTGGGATCCTGTCACTGCTAATATGTTTTAGCTGAGAATCTGACTTTACATTTTTTTTCCCACCTCATTTTCCTATGCTCATGAATAGCCTGTTCATAGTATCAGTGTGGCAACATCTTGATCTTTTTCTTCTCTTTCCCTCTACCTCATGGAAACTGATTTAGTGTAATTGCTTCCAAGTAACACAACGAATGAGAGAATGTCTAATATGACCATCATTAAAAGGAACATGGTCTTCATTATTCCAAGAAGGAAACAGAGCTATCTGTTAGCCCTGGAGAATTTAAACCACTTAAAATAAGGGTCAATTTGGTGGCTATGGAAACTGTAATTATTTTACCCTCTAATAAAAGGGATATATCAGGCTGTTGAGTTGGCTGGGTGACTACATGCTAAGACTTACCATACTTCATTAATGAAAGCAGAACAGAAGTGTAAGCCATATGTGGGGGGATGTACTTTGGAAGAGTCTCTTCAAAGGATAGGTTATCTAATAAGACAAAAGCAGCAATACTTCTGATGCTATTTAATAGTATGTTCATATAATGATCAGAACATGAATTCAGGAATGAGCACTCTTGCTTAAGTGGTAAGGGAGGATGAGCATCTGATGTCCATGAGTTATCTGGATGTGTGGCACAGAAAGGGCTCTCATTAATCATAGCAGAATATTGGATGTCCTTCATAAAAAGCGATGCTTTTATGTGAGCATGGAAATATGGGGTAACATATTTATGCCTTACATTAAATCAAAATCAATGATGATCATGTTCTTTCCCAGGTTAAAATAGAAACTGTGAATCTGTTAATTGCTTTTAATACTGGGGAAAAGGTTTTACATTTTTATATAAAACTACAGAAGCTTTCCAAAACATTTTAAGTGCGTAACAGTTCTGTTTCAGTAGTATCATTTTAATTTTCAAAACATAAAAATAACTTGTGAAGAGTTGGAAGTGCAAAAATGGCCTTTGCTACTTAATACTATGCTCCCACGGACAAGAAAACACGGTCTGCAACATGCAAAACACAGCCATAAGACATTAACACAGAGATTGCAAAGGCAAGAGAGACCTTTGCAGTCCATGGAAATTCCTTTTCACACATTTGGTATTAACTCACACAGGCAGGTAAGTAGAATCCAAGGCCTCTCTCACCTCTTAAGTTTTTATTTTAGTATATGCAGCCTCACTTTAGATATCTATGAGGTCAATCCACAATTAAGTACCTAAAAATAGTCTTAAATTTCCAAGGCACGGGTCATTCATAGCTCCCTTTTAATGACAGTGGAAGATACTCATCTCTCTTAAATACAAGTCCAAATGTGTGGGAAGTTCAGCAGCCCAGTGGTACCCAGGATAGATGTGATCCAGGTAGGCTGAGTGCTGGATGGCCTCTGTCCCACCCCTTGAGCAATGCTTTGTTTAGACAGACTTCTTCATTTTGGAAAAGTACAGATACCATATTGAAGTGATGCTTCCTTTTCAGGTGGGCCTGTTTCAGATAGCCGTTTTGATGTATGTAGGAAAATAATTTTGTTCTTCCACTGCACTGTCTCTATCAGGAATAAAGAGGCCGGTGGGTGGCAGAGCAGCACATCGCAGGGCAGGAGTCAAGCAGCATGGACAAAGAATGGACAAGCTCAGGCCGAGGCAGAAAGTCCCACGTGAAACATGATTCTTAAATGCATCTGTGTGTTCAGGGTTCAGAGAAAATAGTACTTTGCACTGAGCATCCAGTTTGTTTCATCATTATTCTGAACTGGCTGCCTTATTTTTAAGTAAATTAAAATTTTTGAAACATAACTTGTGATTTTAAAATAATTTCTTCCTTCCGTGTCTTACTTGCTTAATGAGACAAAAAGATAGGCATAATAGTAGGTTTTCTGAGAATCTAAGGCAGAAAAATACTGTGAGATACTGTCCAGTCTATATCTTCTGAGGAGTTCTTGTACATGGCATAGTGTGAAGCCCTCTCACTGGGAGGTTGTGTAACCAGTCTTGGTTTTTGTGTGCTGAGCAGAGCAGGTTGAAGGTTTTGACAGATATATTCTGTCACTGGAGCATTAGATATTAAAATAAGCACTGATTTCCCTGAAATAAACTCAAATTTTCTGTTAAACACTGAAAATACTACGGTTTAGGCACTTTCATCTATCTACCTGCAGGAGGAATATTTTTAGTGGAAATCCACATTTTTCATTAGTACAAAAAAACCTGCTCTACCTTCAAACCTTAAAATATAAGAGTTTCTTTCATATCTTTACCACAGGCAGCTGATTTTCTGCACCTCCCAATTTCTATGGAAAATACTAGCTTGAGTCATAGTTTCTGTCTTTTTTTTTCCTTCTCTTGCTTAAAGACTTTTTAGTTGTTCTTCCTACTCTTCTTTATCCTGAAATATGTGGTACCTGGCAGGGTGCTTTGGTAGCAGAGAGGAAGAAGTTCAGTAGAAGGACTGAACTGGATGCATGTAGCAGTCTACAACGCTTTTTAAGGGAGCAAGAAAAAGCACCTTGTATTGCCATAAATAAAAAAGATCATTTAACAGAGAAGTCTATTCTGTTTGAAGGGAAATCAGTATTTAAGGAAGGAACAGAGTTACGTTTCTGCGGGGTGGAGCTCTGATGTTGTCCTGTACTCTTCAAAAATACCTTCACAAGATGTTTCTGTGCAAAATGCCCAGGAAGAACAGTGTCTTTACCTTACATTAGCCCTATAGACAACTGCAGTACACAGGCTCCAGCCCTCAAAGCAAGACTGCCCAGGTGCAAGTGGAAAGTGCTACAGAAATTCCATTTGTCAACATAAATCATCAGCAAAAACATATCTTAGTAAAACAATTTCAGTAATGCTAAGTGACTTTTACCCAAGGTTCATTTCTCAAGGTTGTTTCAGAAGGCATTAACAAGGATACTGGTTTATTCTCATCCAGTGTTGGAACGTGTAAATTTCAAGTAATCCATGTGTTGAGAAATCCACTTACAGAGATCATTAGGAGCAAAATACACAAGTGTTCTTGGAAAGCAGCTGTGCCATGCAAGTTTCTGTGCTATATATTTAGGTCAAACTGTAATAGGAATTTCTAGTTTCACTGAAGTTCTTCAAAAGAATCATCATGAAATTTGGAAAGAAATTTTCCTGGTTAGATATAAACAAATATTATATATCAGAAAAGAACCAGCAAAATAATAAGAAAAAAGATTATAAAAACCTAGAGATAATAAGAAAAAATGTGTATATATCACGTCACATATCCTATCACATTATGTTATATTAATTATCTGAAAGCAGATTCTGGATCATATGACCTTGCCAGCTGCCTACAGTTAGAGACTCAGTGATCACTCTGAGAGCAGAATTGCTATGGGAAATCCTGTACAGAGTAATACATATTAACGACAAAAAAAGGGGACAGTTTAGAAAACATACTTTGATGTTCTTGCCTGGGCAGAAGTCTCATTGTCACTCTGACTAACAAATCAAATGCACTAAGGCATGGCTGACTCATTTCCAGGGGAAGGATGCAGTCTTAGAGATCTGCAGTAAAGTCTGTATTTTGAAACCAAGAATTCCCAATTTGTGTAGCTACAGCTGAAGACAGCTAACTAATCCAGTAATCTGGATCTCACTTGCCAGAATTGCCATGTTTTTCACCTTGAAGAAGTTGCAATTAATGAAACAAGACTTTGAGCTTTGATGTTCCACTTACATTAAAGATTCCTCAAAGTCCTATGAGGAAGGAGGCACAGTTTTTTGGTTAAAAACCTACATGGTCTGATTTGCAGCTCAGCTAAAGAATTTTATGCCACCCGCTTTCACACTGTAGCAGCACAATTAGCATACCTTACAATGAAGCACATTAAAGAAAGACTGTAACATGAAGCCAGAGAAAACAACGATATCTAAAAATATGCATTTATTGAGGAGTGCAGGCCAATTGAAAAGACTGACATAATAGAAACATGCCCTTCCAGTAATCTTGTGGCTTAAAAATTATTTGCATATCATCAGCCACCATTGCCAATGGCAAAGATATGTTGCCATGACATTTCAGTTGCCCTTTTTTATTCTTTTATTGCCTTTTGGCCATTTAAGGAGCCTTCAATATAAAATTAAACAAAAACAAGCTTTGGCCCATATAATAGTACACTGCACTTTGTAAAAGTTGCACAAATATTCTTTGATTAATCCATAAACCAGACTTCAGAGGCAAGTAATTACTTGTATCATTTGCTATTCAAGAATGTGTAGAAACTGAGCAGAACATTTTAATTCCTAGCTGAGGGCTTTGGTCTCCATTTTGCAGATTTGCAGTTGTATATCCTATTTGTCAAGGCTAGCGATGCTCATGCAAGAATTCTACACATTAAATATCAGAAAATTAAGAATTTTGCATGAAAAGCACCAAATGAGTGTACAGACTTGCTTTAAGTCTAGATTATGAAAGCCAAGATATGAACCCCAGCATTCCTATAGCACTCTTCTGTGTATTTCATTATCTTTCTGAGCTGACAAGCATTTTAACCCATATTTTGCAAACTGAAAAAAGAGCTCTGTCTCTCCAATAAATCATAAAATCATAGAATCATAGAATCATTTAGGTTGGAAAAGACCTTCAAGATCATCGAGTCCAACCATCAACCATGCCCACTAAACCATGTCCTGAAGTACCCTGTCCACTCGCTTTTTGAACACCTCCAGGGATGGTGACTCAACCACTTCCCTGGGCAGCCTATTCCAATGTTTGACAACCCTCTCAGTAAAGAAATTTTTCCTCATAGAATTTTTCCTCAAAGAAATCTCCGTTGCCTCAACTTGAGGCCATTTCCTCTTGTCCTATCTCCAGCCACCTGACAGAAGAGACCAGCACCCACCTCACTACAACCCCCTTTCAGGTAGTTGTAGAGAGCGATAAGGTCTCCCCTCAGCATCCTCTCCTCTAGACTGAACAACCCCAGATCCCTCAGCCACTCCTCATAAGGCTTGTGCTCCAGGCCCCTCACCAGCTTTGTTGCCCTTCTCTGGACACGCTCCAGCACCTCAATGTCTTTCCTGTAGTGAGGGGCCCAAAACTGAACACAGTACTCGAGGTGCGGCCTCACCAGTGCCGAGTACAGGGGAACAACCACCTCCCTGCTCCTGCTGGCCACACTAGTTCTGGTACAGGCCAGGATGCCGTTGGCCTTCTTGGCCACCTGGGCACACTGCTGGCTCATATTCAGCCGGCTGTCGACCAGCACCCCCAGGTCTTTCTCTGCCGGGCAGCTTTCCAGTCACTCTTCCCCAAGCCTGTAGCGCTGCATGGGGTTGCTGTGACCCAAGTGCAGGACCCGGCACTTGGCCTTGTTGAACTTCATACGATTGGCCTCAGCCCATCGATCCAGCCTGTCCAGATCTCTCTGTAGAGCCTCCCTACCCTCAAGCAGATCGACCCTGCCTCCCAACTTGGTGTCATCTGCAAACTTGCTGAGGGTGCACTCAATCCCCTCATCCAAATCATCAATAAAGATATTAAACAGAACAGGGCCCAACACCGAGCCCTGGGGAACACCGCTTGTGACCCACCGCCAACTGGATTTCACCCCATTCACCACTACCCTCTGGGCTCGGCCATCCAGCCAGTTTTTCACCCAGTGAAGAGTACACTTATCCAAGGCATGAGATACCAGTTTCTCAAGGAGTATGCCATGAGGGACAGTGTCAAAGGCCTTGCTGAAGTCAAGGAAGATAACATCCACAGCCTTTCCCTTATCCACTAGGCAGGTCACCTGGTCATAGAAGGAGATCAGGTTGGTCAAGCAGGACCTGCCTTTCGTAAACCCATGCTGACTGGGCCTGATCTGCTTCTTATACTGGACTTGCCATGTGAGTGCTCTCAAGACAAATCATTCCATAATCTTCCCTGGTACCGAGGTCAGGCTGACAGGCCTGTAGTTCCCCGGATCCTCCCTCCGACCCTTCTTATAAATGGGAGTCACATTGGCAAGCCTCCAGTCCTCTGGGACCTCCCCTGTTGACCAGGAACGCTGATAGATGATAGAGAGTGGCTTGGCAAGGACCTCTGCCAGTTCCCTCAGTACTCTTGGATGGATCCCATCAGGTCCCATAGATTTGTGAGTGTCCAGATGGCGTAGCAGGTCCCTAACTAATTCCTCCTGGATTAAGGGGGGTATGTTCTGCTCTTCATCCTTACCTTCCAGCTCAAGGGGTGGAGTACCCTGAGGATGACTGGACTCACTATTAAAGACTGAGGCAAAGAAGGCATTAAGTACCTGGGCCTCTTCCTCATCATTGGTTGCTACACTCCCTTCTGTATCCATTAAAGGAAAGATATTCTCCTTGGGATTCTTTTTACTGTTAACATATTTGTAAAAACATTTTTTGTTGTCCCTTACACTAGTGGCCAGATTTAGTTCTAGCTGAGCTTTTGCCTTTCTAATTTTCTCTCTGTATGATCTAACAAGATCCCTGTACTCTTCCCAAGTTGCCCGCCCTTTCCTCCAGAGATGATAAACTCTCCTTTTTTTCTTGAGTCCTAGCAAAAGCTCCCCGTTCAGCCAGGCCGGTCGTTTCCTTGGCGGTTCGACTTGCGGCACATGGGAATAGCCTGGTCCTGAGCCATTAAGATTTCCTTCTTAAAGAACGTCCATCCCTCCTGGACCCCTTTGCCCTTCAGGACCACCTCCCAAGGGACTCTCTCAACCAGTGCCTCGAAGAGGCCAAAGTTTGCCCTCCGGAAGTCCATACTGGTGGTTTGCTAACCCCCTTCCTTGTCTCACCAAGAACTGAAAATTCTATCATTCCATGGTCGCTAAGCCCAAGATCGCCTCCGACCATCACACCTCCCACCAGTCCTTCCCTGTTCGTAAACAAAAGATCTAGCAAGGCTTCTCCCCTGGTTGGCTTACCCACCAGCTGTGTCAGGAAGTTATCTTCCACACACTCCAGGAACCTCCTAGATTGTTTACTCACTGCTGTGTTGTATTTCCAGCAGACGTCTGGAAAGTTAAAGTCCCCCACGAGGACAAGGGGACACGATTCTGAGACTACTGCCAGCCACTTGTAGAATGATTCATCCATCTCTTCAACCTGGTCGGGTTGTCTATAACAGACTCCCAGCACAATATCTGCCTTATTGGCTTTCCCTCTCATCCTCACCCATAAGCACTCCACCTTGTCATCAGAATCGTGTAGCTCTGAACAGTCAAAACATTCCCTAACATAGAGAGCCACCCCACCACCTCTTCTACCTTGCCTATCCCTTCTGAAGAGCTTGTAGCCATCCATTGCAGCACTCCAGTCATGGGAGTCGTCCCACCATGTTTCCGTGATGGTGACTAAGTCAGATCTTTCCTGCTGCACAATGGCTTCCAGCTCCTCCTGTTTATTGCCCATGCTGCATGCATTGGCAGAGATGCATTTGAGCTGGGTCATCGAATCCACCCCTAACATTGGCACGCTGCCCCCAGGCTCATCTCTGGTGCACCTAGTTTTATCCCTTACCCACTTCGAACCTAGTTTAAAGCCCTCTCTATGAGCCCTGCCATCTCATGAGGGAGAATTCTTTTACCCCTTTGAGATAGCTGGAAACCATCTGTCGCTAGCAAGCCCGGTGCCATGTAAACCTCCCCATGATCAAAAAACCCAAAATTCCACCAATGGCACCAGCCTCTGAGCCACGTATTAACCAGGTGTGTTTTCCTGTTCCTTTCAGTGTATTTCTCTGCCACTGAAGGGATTGAGGAAAACACTACCTGTGCTTCCGATCCTTCCACTAATCGTCCCAGTGCCCTGAAATCCCTTTTGATTGCCTTTGGATTTCTCTCTGCAATCTCATCACTGCCAACCTGCACAACCAGCTAATGGGTAATAATCAGAGGTCCGAACCAGACCAGGGAGTTTCCTGGTAATGTCTTTTACCCAGGCCCCAGGGAGGCAGCAGACTTCCCTGTGGGATGGGTCAGGTCTGCATATTGCATATTAGCGGTGTTTCTAAAAGGGGAAAAATATCAGCTATAAATAATCAAAAATGCTCTTCACCTTCAATTGTAACTCTTATCATCAGGACATACAGCTCTTCTTTTAACCTTCCCTGTGCGCTCTCATGTGAAGTGAATAGGATAAACAAAAATGTTTATATGATGTTTCAGGAAATTTGCAGTAAAGTTCCCCAAGGCTGTTGGCTAGCTACTCTGGAATATTAAAAACAAACCACTGTGTGGCACACGGAACAGATTCAAAAGCTTTTGTCAGCTGTGGAACAGGCTGTGACAATTCTGTTGCAGAAATCCTGTTGAAGGACTGGCAGAAAGTTTTTCCTTGGAGCTGGGCAGCAGGATTAGAAGACAGACAACCCTGGGAGAGCAGTTTACCATTTTGGTAGCTGTTTCAAACCTGAACTGGGTTTTATTTTGTCAAACCAAGCCTTGTTTACATCTATAGTAGTACATAAAATTGGCCAGGGACCATTCTCTGGCCTTGAGGACAACAGGCATGGCTTGGCTTAAATCCTTACAGCTAAGCCCTCTTATCCTCCAGCGTAGTTTATCTTCATCTGTATGGCCCCTTGAGAACAGTTAATGTCCTACTGTTATGTCAAGGCATGCCAAGATACTGCTTGGGAGAGGGCTGGCTGGTGGCGGTCAGAACCATGCTCTGGATCTCATGCCAATGTCCAGACACACATGCCCCAGCCTTGTTCTGTGTACTAAATTTGGGGTAATCTTTTTGACCCAGATCCCACTCTATAAGCGGATATAGTATATAGAGTGGATGTAGTATATATAGTGAATATAATATATAGTTCTTTTTTTTTTTATCCTTATGTCTTTTAAATATTTTTTAAAGTGTAAGCTAAAAACTAAGCCTAAGAAGGAGCAACACCTACTAATCTTTCCATTTGTAACCTTTACATTCGGACTAAATGTCATAAAACTGGCAACAAGAGCTTTTCAAAGTATTTCCCCAGGGTAGGAGCTATTTGGCTTTAAAGAGCAAAAGTGGATAACTTTCCCTGTTAAAAAACCTCAAGGCAATCTTGCACAATTTTGATGTATTAAACCAGAATCTTGTGGACATATACAAGCTTTCAGGTGGGGATATGGGTTCCTGTGTCACAAATTCCTGCCCTCTGAAAATGGACATGTTTCCCTCACCTTTTGCAGATCCTTAGAAATAGTCCCTAGATCACCAAGGTTAAAATAAGTCATAGACTAGACTAGACTAGACTAGACTAGAATATTTCAGTTGGAAGGGACCTACAACAATCATCTAGGCCAACTGCCTTACCAATTCAGGGCTGACCAAAAGGTAAAACATATTATGAAGGGCATTGTCCAAATGCCTCTTTTTAAGGCACTGACAGGCACGCAGCATCGGCCACCTCTCTAGGAAGCCTGTTCCAGTGCTTGACCACCCTCTTGGTAAAGAAATGTTTCCTAATATCAAGTCTGAACCTACCCTGATGCAGCTTTGAACCACCCCCACACATGCTGTCGCTGGATCCCAGGGAGAAGGCATCAGCAGCTCCCTCTCGACTTCCCTTCCTCAGGAAGCTGCAGAGAGCAATGAGGTCGCCCCTCAGCTGCCTTCTCTCCAAATTAGACAAACCCAGAGTCCTCAGCCGCTCCTCACAGAACATGCCTTCCAGCCCTTTCAGCGGCATTGTTGCCCTCCTCTGGATGCATTCAAGGACGTTAACATCCTTCTTAAATTGTGGGGCCCAGAACTGCACACAGTACTCCAGGTGAGGCTGCACCATCGCTAAATACAGCAGGATAATCACCTCTTTTGACCAGCTGGTCATGCTGTGTCTGATGCACCCCAGGATGCGGTTTGCCCTCCTGGCTGCCGGGGCACACTGCTGACTCACATCGAGCCTGCTGCCAGCCAGCAGCCCCAGATCCCTTTCTGCAGGGCTGCTCTCCAGCCACTCCTCTCCCTGTTTATACTTGTGCCCAGCATTACTCCATCCTAGGTGCAGAATCCGGCATTTGGACTTGTTAAATTTCATGCCATTGGTGATTGCCAAATGCTCCAATCTATCTAGACCCCTCTGCAAGGCTTCTTGTCCCTTGAGAGTCAATAGCACCTCCCGGTTTTGTGTCATCAGCAAGCTTGCTAATGGTGCAGTCAACTCCTACATCCAGATCACTGATAAACATGTTGAACAGAACTGGCCCAAGAATTGACCCTTGAGGAACACCACTGGTGTCTGGTCACCAGCCAGATGTAGCCCCATTCATGACAACCCTTTGAGCTCTGCCCTTCAGCCAATTCTTCACCCAACACATCAAGTCCCTGCTCATCTCACAGTTGGACAATATGTCCAGAAGGATGCTGTGAGGGACAATATCAAAAGCCTTACTAAAATCTAGAAAAAATACATCCACCAGTTATGATCAAACACTTATAATCAAACTATCTAGAGGGTTAGGAATATGTGACTACACTGCACTGACTTTTCAAACACATTTTTCTGAATTAGCAAAACAAAGAAACCCTCATGAATTCATCACCCATCATGTTCTGTTAGGTTTTTTTCCAATGTTGTGCTGGGAGGAGGGTCTGGCAGTACTTTTTCCAAGGTGCTTAGCTTTGATGTGTTTTATTCCCAAAGAGCTATTTAATATCTGACTGTCCTTTCTTGTTTCTCATCTACATTACTGACCAAACAGACACTCTCAGCCAATCTAAACACTCACAGAAAGATTTTTTGTCGGTGTTGATGCTGAGAGGGGAGATGGTGTATATCTGTATGATTCAAGAATGCACACGAGTTGATTTGATCTCAGGTATTAACTAAGACACTGTGAGAACTGCCAAAACACAGGACTCCAGAACACATCTCTGTAGGAAACAAAAAAGTGTTCGCCCATGACACGGCAGAAATGGCTTTTCAGCATTAGCGGTGGACTTCCTTCATCAGCACTGTTCTCTATGCTTCCTTTGCATTTCTGTTCAAGCTGTCAGAAACCAGCAGGTTTCCTTCATATTTTCCCTTCAGAACAAGTTTCCCGTCCTCCTACATACTCCTCATCTGAAAAACAAATTCCCTGACTGAAGGTAGGAGATGATTAAGTTACTGACGAAAGAAGGGCTTAAAAGCATAAATAGCAGCTTTTGTTATGTCACTCTGACCAACATACTAGAAGCTTCTGGCAATATAAATGTCAATAACATACCATAGCACCTGGTATATTCCATTGTATTTAAAAGAACCATCATTCTCCACATTGAAGCAGGTGGATGAAAATTTGTTTCAGAAAAGAAGTTCAAGGCATCTTTCAATGCCTTTGGGGTCTGCTCCAGAGTCCCATTGCAATGATTATGCTAAATAGGCCCAGTAAAACCCTGAGAAAGTGAACCCAAGATCGAGCTCAGTGTTGGTACAGAAGATGATGGCAACCCTGTATCAGTGATCCAAGAAACTATGCATGCAGTTAAAACAAGGCATTCCCTAATTTTGGTCTGTTGCTGATCTGTTTTCCCTCTTTGCTAGGACTGGTCTAACAGAAGCTCATGAATATATGAAGTATTGCTCTTTTACTAGTTTGTCCCCAGCCTTCCCTCTTTAACCTTAAGTTCTTCTGATATTTGGGTCCTCTGTCATGAGGTATGCCACATGCCTGGAGAGGAAGAGCTACATAGCAGCCCTGGCCCGGCACTTTGTAGGGGAACCCATGTGAGCATAGCTCCTGGTAGTCTTTGCATGGCTGCAAGGCAGAGTGTATTGCTGTCCTCTGTTGCCCTGGGTAGCCAGGCTGCCCTATTGATGGTCTACTGCATTTGAGAGCATCCACAGAACAGGAAAGAGGATGTGACCCTGCAAGTACCAGAAGGACTCTAGGCAAGACAGCAAATATTTCTGTCTATCATCTGAAGCTTTCAAGAAATCAGCTGGTATTCATGTGGGGTACGGGGAACCATGTAAATCAAAAAAAGGCAAGGTCCTGGAAATGAAGACAGCATGTATGATGGGTCCAGCTTCAGAAGTACAGAACATGGAACAGAAAATACAGGAAATGGAAAATGAGGAGTGTGCATGGTATTGGAGTCACGATTTAGAGCAAGGCAGGAGAGCGTGAGTAATGGCATGGGGTCTGAGACCAAAACCTTAGTTTGGGAAGATGCAGCATATGTAGCTAGGGCTGATAGGTAGTGTTTGCTTTTTTCCACAAATATCTGTGCCAGTTATATGGCTTAGCAGCAAGGCTTGCTTGTCAGCAGGGAAGTAGCCCTTGAAAGGATTTTGCTCCCATGAGGTTTTGTCTAACCTTTCTCCCATTGTTGTGGCCAATGACCCAAATCAGGAGGAGAGTTGATGAGCACTGCAGCATGAAGCCCTGTAAAATCACAGCTATTTTATGAGAAAGTAGTCTACGAAGTGCAAAAATAGAACAGTGACAGTACAAGTAGAAAGTAAAACCGTGTCCTTTAATCTGTCTGGTTATGACTTCATGCTCAAGCTACATGTTCAGCAGAAAAAGCAATTTGTACTATGTAAAGCAGAAGCACTTGTGATGAAAGCAAATTATTTGTATGGCTTTCATCTCTCTGCAACATCAGACATTCTTGCACTTGTATCACCTTACTCTTCTGAATTACTTTCTGTCCAGCAGGGTTTTTCCAGAGCAGATCTCCCATGACAACATTTTGTATTGACGTGTACAAAGAATTTAGTTTTTGTGATAATATCTCTTGAAGGCAAAGCACACACAATGCTGGTTTTTTTCCATTTGCCTGCATTTTTTAGCAATGAATAAAATGCTGGGGGGAAGTATGAGACTGGAAGGTCTTTAAGGGAGAAATCCCTAACCAAGTGAACATCTTAGTCCTTGCATGTATCTAGTAAACAATGAATTACAACATGAGTCTAGCTTGTGGTTGCAATTCTATGTAGAAGAAAACCTCTTGTAGAATATTACGCAGAAACATCCAGGTGAAATACAGGAGCCCGTAACCCCATAAATATTTTTTTTAAGCAATCAGGCCAAAATACCTAGGCAAGAGACAGGCAAATGTGGGAGCAGCTCGGAACACCTGGCATTTGTTTTCAAGAGTGACGGTTAGAATTTGTTGTGCTGCATGTTTGCCAAGCCTTTGAAGAACTAGTCTCACACATTAGGTTGGAGGATGGCCTTGTGTAGGCCTGGGAAGATGTGGCTGAAGACAGTCACGAGTATGTGTACGGAATGTTTTTGTCTTTAACTGTTCTGAGTGAGGACTGGCAAACATCCCAGCTGAGCCAGATATGCCCTCCTGTGTTAGTAGTATTGGCTGTATGCCGTTAGTTCTTTCTAGACCTTTGTTGAAACATATGTAAGTTTGATCTTTTAGTGAAATAAAGGGAATCTTGTACAGATAGCTTGAGTGCTTAATTCAGTCGCCGCAGATGGTGAGCCCGACGTGATCAAGAGAAGAAGACGACACGATCGAGAGAAGAAAAGAGGTGATTCCCCTTCACTGCTGAGACCATGCAATCTAACGGGGAGTTTTGAAGAAGTGGCCACAACTCTGAAAAAATAGGTAACAGCAACGCCTGTGGAATGGGTGAGTTGCGAGATTGCGGTAGCATGGGGCAATCAGTTTCTCAGGAGCATAAACTCTACTTAAAACGCTTTGCAGCAGATTTTACGGGCTTCTGGGTATAAAATAACAGAGGGACAAATTGCTTCGCTTTTAATATGGGTAAAGGATAATTGTAACTGGTTTCCCACAGAGGGAACTTTTGATAGCAAGGTCTGGGAAAGAGTTGGGGAGCATTTACAAACGCAAAAAACTTTGGCCTTTGGTGTATCAGAAAATTTAATTATGACACGGAGATTTATTTATGCTGCGCTGGTGCATTTACAGCCGGCAGTGAAAATCATACCAATACAACCTGACACTGCTTTTCAGGAGACAGTCTGTAAGCAGGCCGCTAATGAGCAGGATTCTGATTCCGATAATAATTCTTTTGTATCAGGCAGGGTGGACTCTGAAAAAAAGCCGGATTTATATTCCTCATTACCTCCACCGCCGCCTGCACTAACACCGTTAATGCACACACCCCGCCGGCAGGCAGGCAGGCAGCGGGCGGGCAGCACGGGCTCCGCGGGCTCGCCCACCCTCACCACCGCATACAGGTCCTCGCCGCCCCGCCGCTGCCTCCCGCCGCCTTCGCACCCGCTTCGCCGCCGCCGCCTGCCGCGGCCGCCCCGCCGCTGACTGTGCCGCCGCCGTCCCCCACCCCCCACCCCAATCGCCTGGTACTCCCTCTCCAGGATTTGCAGAACTTAAAACGTAACCTGGCTCTGCTGCGCTGCCTGTATCTCCTCCTAGTAATCCCTCTAACTCTGTGCCTCTGTCTAATCCTGTGGCTCCTGCTTTACAGCGATGCGAAGAAAACGCTATAGTGCCTTCAGCTCCGCCTTTAACAGACTTTGATGCTAAATGTGACAATGCACTTAATGATTTGGGAAAAAATACACATAGCTTGATGCAACGCTGTCAAGAAAAAGCTCTACAGCAAGGTGATAGCATGTTCGCTTTTCCTGTTATATACAAACCTCATAATCCACCACAGCATGACAGTTTACCTTATGAAATTATAAAAGAGTTACAGAAATCAATTCATGAATATGGGTTACACAATTCGTTTACAATGGGACTCGTGGAAACAATTGGAGGCACTTATACTATTAGGACTCCTTGGGACTGGAAATTGCTTTTGAAAATGGTGTTGACTTCTGCTCAGTATTCTGTATGGCAATTAGAATACAATGTTTTCTCAGTGAAACAAATTATGGACAACTTGTCATCAGGGATACTTATAGATCAAAATATGCCACCACAAGAACATCTAGATAATGCTATGTTTACTTTGAATTTTTTAAATCACTCACCGGACTTAATGGCCAGCACAGAGATAGATCGGCATTTTAAAACTTGTGATTCTATTTCACACAGATCTAAAGTACTGTATAAAGATCCTTTTAGTGGACCTGGTTGGAATGGACCTGTGGAACTAATCACTTGGGGGCAAGGGTATGCTTGTGTTCTTCTTCCCACAGGAACCAAGTGGATTCCAGCTAAACACGTGAAGCCATATCATGAGCGGGCGAAACCACTTGGACAACGCAATCCCGCAGATGACAACTCTGAACTTGAAGGAGGAGAGACAAATGAGGAGGAAGCAGTGCATCGAGAATGAAAAAGCTATCACATAGGGACATTTGAAGAGTATGCAACAACAAGCTAGCGAGATGATGCAATGTGTACCCTACTCCAAAGAATACCTTTTTTAGCATACCTGGCAATAGTGGCCAGCAACAGTATTGTAAGAATTCTGATCTTTTTTCTTTGCGGGGTCACTGTGGCTCGGGTGCAGGATTTTTACTGGGCCCACTGAAGGTGTTACGCCTAAGCCACGGTGACTATATGAAAAAACATTTCTTGTGTAAGTTTGAACCTGACACAGAATCACAAAGATTTGGTGATGATATGTACTCACATCCTTATGTTTTTGTAGGAGCTCAATTTCTAGATATCGCTTTACGTAACCATGCTTTTGAAACTAATCTGAATTAACCTTGGTATTTTAGTTGTTTTACTCATAAGAATATATCTGAATTAAGTCTTACAGTAATCATGCCAATGTGACGTCGTGCTGGATTGTGGATCCCTGTAAATACGACCAAATTGTGGGAAGGGGAATCAGGATTAAGTCAATTATCAAGGCTTTTAAAGCAGACAATTAGTCACCCAAAACAATTTATAGGATGGCTCATTGCCTTTATAATATCAGCTATCATTATTGCAGCTACTGCCGCCGTTGCTACCACGGCGCTTGTGAAATCCGTTCAGACTGCTCACACAGTAGCTAATGTATTAAAAAATGTTACGGCTGAAATGAATACCCAGGTACAAATTGATCAACAATACTAGCATGATTGGACGCTTTAGAAGCAGTGGTAATTTGGCTTGGACTGTATTGGGTTTGTGTGGCAAGGTTTTGGTAGCGGGGGATTACAGGGGTGGCTTCTGTGGGGGCTGCTGGAGGTTTTCCCCTGTGTCTGACAGAGCCAATGCCAGCTGGCTCTAAGACGGACCTGCCGCCAGCCAAAGCTGAGCCAATCAGTGATAGTAGTAGCACCTTTGTGTAAAAAAAGAAAAAAAAAGAAAAAAGAGAGAGAGGGAAAGACCAAAAAAAAAACCAAACCAAAAAAAACAGCTGGAGAGGGGGAAGAGAAATGCAGTTGCGGAACACACAGAAACGGCAGCTGAAGAGTGAGAACATGTAAGAGAAATAACCCTGCAGACACCAAGGTCAGTGAAGAAGGAGGGGGAGGAAATGCTCCAGGTGCCGGAGCAGAGATTCCCCTGCAGCCCATGGGGAAGACCATGGTGAGAGGGGTTGTTCCCCTGCGGTCCATGGAGGTCCACAGTGGAGCAGATATCCACCTGCAGCCCAGGGAGGACCCCACGCTGGAGCAGGTGCATGCCTGAAGGAGGCTGTGACCCCGTGGGAACCCCACGCTGGAGCAGGCTCCTGGCAGGACCTGCAGATCTGTGGAGAGAGGAGCCCACGGAGCGGGTTTTCTGGCAGGACTTATGACCCTGTGGGGGACCCACGCTGGAGCGGTATGCTCCTGAAGGACTGCACGCTGCAGAAAGGACCCATGCTGAAGATCTTCATGGAGGATTGTCTCCCGTGGGAGAGATCCCACGCTGGAACAGGGGAAGAGTGTGATGAGTGCTGCCACTGAGGAGAATGAAGTGACAGAGATAACGTGTGATGAACTGACCGCAAACCTCATTACCCATTCCCCTGTCCAGCTGTGGAGAAGAGAGTGATAGAATAGCTATGGTGGGTGCCTGGTGTCCAGCCAGGATCAACCCATCACATAGAGATAGATAAAGTGCATTACAAAATATATAAGTTTGATCTTTTAGTGAAATAAAGGGAATCTTGCACAGATAGCTTGAGCACTTAATTCAGTCGCCGCAGGCAAAGGTGTGCCTGAGCCAAGTGGTCACTCTAAAAGTGGAAAAGCTAAAACTGGGCCAGAATGCGAAGTTAAATGGTGATAAGGCACAGACAGAGTTACTGTTACCATGGTTTCTGCTTAACTCTCACGGCAAGCGCTCACAAGGCTTTCACACCTCCAGGCATGCTGTGTCAGGATGGTCAGAGAACTGCTACAACTCCTGGGACATTGCCAGCCGGAAGCCTCTGCCACCTTGGTTTCTGCTCTGTGTCTCCCATCTTGTGAAATGACACATTTCCATAAGGCCTGCTGCTGGTGTTGATATCATTAGGGCAGAAGAACCACCATCCTCGGAAGTGCCACGTGACGATTGACAATGTGGTTTGCCTTCTGTCATTGTTTTCTGTGCATCTTCTGTGCTTTATGAAGTAGAGCTAAATGGTTCCTACAGCAGTTTGCAGTAGCCTGTGCCAGCATACAACAGCCTCCAAAGTAAGGACAGGATTAAAAAACAAGAGCAGACATCAGCTAGTCTTCCAGAATAAAAAGACACAGACCAGGGTTTAATTACCAATTTAAAGCTTGACCCCTGCTTTGTGAGCTGGGTGACTGGGGAGGGTTCCCTGTGCTAGCAGAGACCCATGCAGGGACATCCACCCAGCCAAGCACTTTTCACAGGCTTAAGAAGCGCATTGCCAAAGCTGGCTTGTGGGCCAGTGTTTCCAGCGTGGTGCGTGGGAAGCCGGGCATCCAGCCTGGTTTGTAGGCAGCCCGCTCAGATCTCTCTGCACTGCCCTTCCTGCAGCTCAGGGGGGCGGGAGCAGGTTGTGGCTCCTTTGTGGTGCTCCCTGCTCCCTGATACGTGCACACACTTTTTCGTTGGGCTGAGTTCTAGGTTTGTCTATTTGTAATTTTGGCTTTCTGGCCTTCTAGAGAAAAGGCTGGAAGGTCTGAGGTGTTGCAAAGTTATTCAATCCCTTTGAGTTTTTAAGAGAAGATTATTCTCACCTGCTCAGTTTTTTTCTGGAGTCAGCAGTCTCTGGCAATATTAATAAAGTCAATACACTTGTCTTCCCACATCTTACCAAGGTCTGACTTCAAAATACGACCTTGCTACAGGCAGATGCCTTCCAGAATGCAAGCTGCTAGCAAACACAAGTTACAGCAATAGGAATCAGACCAGTTTTTAGAGCCAGTATTCCTAAACTTCAATTCATGTGGGACTGCTTCCTGGATACTATGCAGAGTGGGCACCGCAGAACAGAACTAATTTGTAGCACAGCACCTTTTATTTAATGGTATACTTCAATGAAAGTGTTCATTAGCAAGCCACATGTAAATGCTTCTTTGAATACAAGTGAAAAGCTGAGAAGTTTATGAGGAGAATTCAGGTGGGTAGGCAAATAGAGTTTACCCAGCCAGATCCCTAATGCTGTTGCACCTCCAGAAATAGAAGGGAGGGAACTGCAGGGTCTCTTTCATGGCTGTTTCTAAAGCATGGCAGGAAACAGGGCATCCTCTTCTCTTATGGTGTTAGCATGTAAGGTTGAGTAGGTTCATTGCAAGGCAACTTTTTTTTTTTAAATCACAACATGCTCACAATTTTGCAGTCTTTTTTTGCTCAGTGTAAGCAAACAGCATCCTGAAGGCAAAATAAATTTCCCCAGCATCTTGGTGACAAAACAGATACTCCATTATAAAATGAGATACAGAAAGGAAGTTTTTCTCTATATGTTTATTGCCATAAATACTGTTTGCAATATGGTGGTTACAATGGTCACCATCTCCTCTCTTCAAGACAAAGAAAATGAGTAAAAGAATACATTACTCGGTATCCTCTGATAACTCTGCAGGCTGCAGGACAGTGGCTGAGGAAGCAGGACATGGGACAGTGATGAATATAGCAAGAATTCTTGGAAGAGAAGGATGACAATGGCAGGAGCACTGGTCCTGTCCTATGCAATAACACACTATGTTTGTCAGCATACATTGCTGGATCAGTGGTGTCTGCACAGCTGCTGACACACTTCTTTTCTTGAACTTGCACGGAGAACAAACTTGGCTCTTGAACTTCTGTGAGAGCAAGAAAAATGTCTCTGTCTACATTAATTGTGTATCTTAAAATAAGCTGATCCCTTTGATTATGGTACAGAATATTGTTTCCAGGAGGAAGAAAATAAAATGTCTTGCCTCTTTTAACACTGAAGATCTGTGATAATAAGGAAATACAGCTCTAAGTGAGCCCCAGTGCACTATTACATTTTTTAAAAAACAACTATGTAGGAAATCCACCATCATTATAATTGAGGGAGACTATTTTTCCTGACAGCAGCTGCACTATATGTACTTACAGATCAAAAAATACCCATGTTTTAGTGTTAAAAGATTCTACCAGCTTCAAGATTCTACCAGCTTCTGTTTTCATGCAAAGTTATCTTACCTCGAAAGAAAAAAACAATATTTTCTCTCAAATATTTCACTTTCTGCTACCGAACTGTGCTGAAAAATCTCAGTGGACAATATTTGAACCGATGTAAAATGCCCCTACTAACAATTTTTTAGAAAACTGTAACTTGTGCTTCCCTGTAGAGATTTGTGCCACTAGTCTTCTCAAAAAATAGAAATAAATAAGTATGCCTAAATGCTAGCTCAGATACAGTACTATTCTGTTTCTAGTGTGACAATTAGCATGCCAGAATTAAAGCATTTACTTAATTTGGTAGGAGTATTGCCTATCAATGTAGAGTGCACAACTTAGGAAACAGAATCAGCATTTGGCTGTGTAACTCATTCTTACTCAAATATCCTTCTGCAAAAAGGATTAATCAATAACTCAGAAGATAATATCAATTGTTTAAATGTAAATTAACTCAGCCTCAGTCTCTTTTAGTTTTAGAAGCAAGTTTGACACAATTAATTAAATATTCACGCTCCAGAACAAGGACTTGTTATGAGAGTTGAAGGAATGCATGTCAATGAACGCTAATAGAATTCAAGGCATTTTCTCTGATAGAAACTGATAATCCTGCCATCTTTAATGGCAGGGTTATATACAGGGACAGAATTGCACAGCTGGTACCTTATAACAGCCAAACTGAATGGTGGGGTATAAGGTAACTTCCATCTGCAGGAGAGGAGCCTGAAAGCGAAGAAAAGTAAAAAGCTACCTGATGCCTTTCTAGTAACCATGCTTTCAAAAAGAAGCCTTAAGGCTGATCATTGCACAGACTCTTTGGACCCCAAAAGAGAACATGTGAAGTGTTGGTGCTCCACATTACTTTATTCCCTCTAACAAACCGTGTCCATAAGACAGGCAGGGACCAAAGGACTCATTCTTTCCATTCACCATACTGGAAGAAGGCAGCAAGAACTGATTATTGGGAGCAGACAGAGGGAGGCAGAGTGAGTAGAAAATACAGTAGGTCTAGATAGAAATAGCTCTTCCTTGGTTGAAGGAGTACTTTAGAGCATGGTGTGAGGAGTATTGCAGACCCCTAGTCTTTTGCATCCTTCTCACTTTTTAATGCATGGAGGTCAGAGCACCATTTTTATAAAAGCAAACCTCCATCTCCAGTGAGCTCTGATTCAGGCAAAGCCTCAGAATCTTACCACTGAAAGGATTTTCTGAATTCAAACAGGATAAAATAAATCTGTACTTATATAAGAGTTTTCCAGTTTTGGAAATCAAATGCTCTATTTACCAAATGTAGCAATTATAGGCCAATAATCCACCACTTAGTAGAGTTGACCTGCCTTTGTCCTTACATTTCCTTTCTATTCTTTTGTTCTGACTTCCACTCAGGAAAAAGTGTAAAAACTTTCTTATTTCAGATAATCATTTTCTTCAAATTAAGTATTTATGTAACGAAATGCATAGAAATACAGTATTTGAAAACTTAGTCACTTGTAAATAAGACTTAGTATTTTTTGGAAGATTCCAGGTAAGCCAAAATAATACCCGAAATACCCGAATACCCAAAAATAACTGTATAGATTATTCCATTAATCTACTAAATAGTCATTCTATCCTGACAGTAGGCAGACTATTGTATCCATTTATTTTCAATACGTAAGACTATGACTGAAATCATACCTGAATTGAATCCTGTTTCATTGTGAATTCTTTCTGTCATATTCACCAACCCTTGCTTTACATTTTGGAAATAAATATTCAGCATGAAATTATAGCATGAAATAATCACACAAAAGTTGCCACTTCGTAATAGTCCAACCACTGTTTTCCAACCTTTGCATCAATGGTACTGTAGGAAATGTTTTTTACTTAAATTTATTTTTGGTGTATTTCTTGTACTTTGAGAACAGCCGAACACCAATAAGGTATACCCTTTCATAATCCTGTACAGCAAGCTAGAGAAGAAAATAACAGCTCTGAATCTCCAGGACAAATCCTCACTCAAGAACATCTGGAACTTGTCCTGGACAGTTTGTCCATGTACTTTGCTACCCAGCTATCCTTTTTCTGCCTGTTAAGTATACAGTGGGATCCATAGTTACCTTGCACTGCAGAGATCATTTGTTAAGAAAGCTAACACTTTCTGAGACATGGACAGATAGTCAGCCTTAACCAACTGCCAGATTTGGACTCGTGAAAGAAGATTTTCTGTCTTGTCGTTGGCAGGACCTTTGAGAAAGGGGACCATTAGTTGCACTGCTGTGCTTTGTTTCCTGGGCACTTTGGGGGTAACAAATGCCTCCTACCACACAACCAACTGGCTGTGGAGGGTAGCAGTTTTGCTGTTTGAGGCAGTCACTCCCATCTCTTCCCTCCAGGGAGGCTCAGGAGTGCCTGTTTGCAAGCGTCAAGGAAACGTGCAGGCCAACCTTTTCACAGGAGGCCTCACTGACCTAGCAGTGCAGCTCTGCTGGTCAAGGTTAACCCTAAATGATCAAATGTATAATGTGATAAATGATTTAGTCCCAAACAGGATTTTAATTAAAGTTTACAATTTATTAAATGAATAAAGGCAAGCAAACAGCGCTGTGCACGCCGGCAGCCTCTGCTCTACCAAGACGCGCACTGTGAAAAACAACACAGCTTGTTTATAGTCTAGCATTAGTTACATATTCATAATAGGCGTGTTCTCCCTAAAAAACTTTCCACCTCCTGGCTGCGCAGGTGCAGTAGTTCTTTTTGTATCTTTTCGAACTCACCCCAGCAACCGAGGGGTCCTCCAGGCAATGCATCTCCGAGCAGGCTCCCCACTGCTCAGACACAACAGCAGACATCTTGTGTAACAGCCGACACCCTGCACAACACCAGCTGTGGCTACCAAAACCCAAACAAGTTCAACAGCAAGACATAACAGACACTTGCCTTTTAACAAATGCATATAACAAATTGCTTATATCCAGTTATCTCAATACACCCCATACTCACACATACCAAGGGTCACCCCGTTCACAACACCATTCAACACCATGACAAATGCCTCAGTTTTCCCTTAAGATCTCTTGCTTAACACTTTCTAGTTAATCAGCTCAAAACCAGTTTTGAGCTAGCAAAAAAACTATATACACGCTATCTGTTTCCCCTCGGTCTGCGGTTATACAAGGACCGACAAAGTGGTTAAAGATGATAAATTCAGCGGGGGTCACATTTTACTATGCGACTCTAGCATTGTTTTATATTGACACGAATCAGGTGAACAAATTTCACATATAATAATTTGCAAAAAGCAAGTCTTATTGCACCTTCAGTTGTGCCCTGAGCTACCAAACAAGAATTCGTGCAGAGTTCTTTTAGAAACAGGGAACACTTTTTCAAAAGAGACATGCCTCAGTACGTCAGAAGATCTTGGAAAACAGTAAGTGAGCAGTTGATTTCTGCCTGCCTACATAAAAGACCTGCACTTGGTGCTAAGCTTTACATTCTTTCAGACCCGTAGGAGCACAGTGGGAGTTTTTTTCTTATCAGAGGAAGCACAAATTCAACACCAGGTTTTAGGCTGTGGGCTTTAAGCCATGACAATTTTTGAAACATACTGTGAACTGTAACAAGAAAGATGCCTTTTCCTTTTGCAAACCTGAGTTCAAATCTTTCCCTAGGCTACAAGGAAACATGAACATGGGGCTCTGATCCTGTTTTTCCTCTTTTGCATACATCACAGAGCTGTTGCAAACCAGCATAACTTGCAACTTCTATTAAAGGGACCAAACACCAGAAAAGAAGGGCAGTTTGTAAAGGGCAGGATGCAGCTGTAGTGAAATGCCCTGGGGAAGGGAAAGTGAGTGGGCAGGGAGGGTGGAGGTACAGTGGGAGGGACGTAGAAAGTAATTGCTTGTTCTGTGCCTTCCAAGGTACATGTTTGCCTGTTCACTGTTTTCACCAGTGAATAACCAATTTCACATAGGTTGTATTTTTTAATGCTTCAGTCAACATCCGAACCTGAACATTCTGTGCTGGCAGCCAATACTGCAAACTGCAAACTGTTTTGGATTACAGAAATTATAGAAAATTTCCTTTCAAATTCTGCCTGGTAGCACGTAACTACTGCAAATATGAAGTCATGTGACCTTTCTGCATCTGGACACTAAAACAAATTTGTTAGCAATTTGCCTGAGAGCATCAATGCTTTTTGCCTTGATTCCTTACATCCCGGGCAAACTATAGGATTAGGACTCATGTCTGGCCATCCAGAAGCTATGTATGCATGGAACCGGATGTGCACTGCTTCATAAGTGATTGTTGCATTTAAAAAAGAGGAGGGGAAAAAGTCTGCTAGATTCTGCATTCTACAATTTATCTGACTCTTGGTTCCATGTTCTGGAAAGATCTAAACTTGAGAATATACGTGTAACTATTAGGGCCAATACTCAAACCTTTTCAGGTTCTCATCTCCCAGCTGATTTCAGTTTTGCACCTGGAATACATTGGAATGCAAATCTGGAACCCACAAGAGCAGAATAGCTCTGATGAGGATGTTATTCGGTAAGGAGTAAATGGTATTTGATGGGAAGTTTAGAAGAGAGAAAAAATGCCACAATGAGCAGTTTTTAGCCACCTGCCCACTACCAAAACTTTCCCTCTCAGAATCTTACACTCATCAGTGGAGGACAGGCTGAGCTCATGGTAATGGCTCTTCTTATTTCTTACCTACCAGGGTGGGTTAAAGGTTGCTAGAAATAAGTTTCACTCTTCTGTAACATTATGTTTCCTTGTAAGTAATCACTGGTGTTGCCACGGAGATGGTACACAATAATGAATAAGCCTAAAAGAGATCCTTAGGTTCAGAAGGTAAAATGTCTTAGTAACACAGCATGAACAAGTTTGAAAACCGTGCTGTGCCTTTCCCCATAGCTACCACTTGTTTCTCCTGTCTATGAAAATGCAAAGCAACTGAGAATTGCATCTTGTGTCAATAGCTAATGGTGATGACAGAATATGCCAAATTTTTTATTTAAAAGGCTGTTATCCTGAACCAAGTAAACAAATCTGATGGTGTAATACTAGGATTGACCCAGAAGCAACAGATAGGAGAAGGATGACCCCATTTCTGGAGTAACAACCACCTTCTTCATATTGCATAATCTCATCAAGGCACATCTGGGTTATAGTTTGTTAGAAGTCAAACCAACTACTACTGCTCATGATAGTCCCATGGGCAGGATGGGGGTCATGTGCCCCAAAGCAGGACCAAGAAACCTTTGGAAGTCTGGAGGTTGACACCATGCACAAACACTTTCATTGGTGATTTCTCCTTCCCCTGCCATTAGGTCTTCAGACTGTATTGCCGCCTTGCTGCATTTAACCTGGAAAAATATATAAATAACTCAGACATAGAACAAAGTAGCACCTAGCAATACTCAGACGTAAGCAGGGTTTTGAACAAACCTCTAAATGAAATTGATAGATCCCACTGTTACTACAGCTGGGACAGCCAATTGTGTTCTGGTTCCCTGTCTTATTTTCCATTGCACACATTTAGATAGGTCTTATGCTTTCCTGTAGCAGAGATATAGGCACTCCTCAGTCACTGATCATTTCCCCAGCAGGAAGCAAAACCTTTGTGGCATACAGACATCTGTGTTTACACAGTCACACAACTTAATTATTGACCACAACAGCATTTCTTTGAAGTGATTACCCTTCTTACACGGATTCCCCTTCTCCAGCAGGATGGTGTTATACTGTGTATTAAGAGGTCTTCTGCCAACCTGGGACATAGGACTTCTTGAGCTCAGACAGCAAGAGGCTAATGAATGGCCCACAGTTTCTTAGAGCTTCAGCTTTCTTCCTACCGCCTCAGAAGCAAATACATGTCTCAAAGCATCTCCATGGAAGACTGTTCCATTGCCCTTTCACACTTCTCTGCTTCTTGTATCACACAGTTTTCTTCTCAAGCTCTTTTCAGCACAGAAGGGTACAGTGCCATGCCCTGTGATTTTGTGAAGTTCAGATCTATCACAAGACAACAGAGCGTGGGAAGTTTGCTGTAAATAGAAAAGCACTGAGTTCACTGCTAGTGAACAAGTCTGCAGTTGTAAAGTATTTGTCCCAAAACAACAACTAAGATTAGCTTTCGCAGGAGGAAAGAACAGGGTGACTCACCATTGAAAGGCAAAGGTACTAATCAAAGGCAACTTTAGCAGCCCTGAAATGCAGCTTCCTCAGCAAGCGATGTTCTCTCCTGCTGGGAGAGAAGGAAGTATAGAGCCTAACATAATCTACCTCATTTGGAAGTGAACTGCATCTCCCAGTCTGAACCGTGCAGAAAGCAGAAGAAAATACAACATAAAAAGTGTAGTCTAGCTGAAGGGAGAAGGAAGCAGGAGTTGTGTGTTGGACTAAAGGATCTAAGCTATATAACTGAGCTGCCTGTGGTGGTGGTTTCCCCTGACTTCCACGTACCCTGAATCAAATGATGAAAAAACTTTACCTATCAAGCCTAACTACAAGGAGAAGTGCTCTGTTCCAACAGCCCTGTGAATGTCAGGAGTCTGTTACCAGCAATCCTTCTCCTATGGGCTAAAATGCTGTCATGGACTTCCAGGTCTGGAAACAGTCAACAACCATAGTCTCATCCTGTAAAAGAAAGACCTTTCCAGCTCCATCCTTTCTGCTCCCTCACTCTACCTAATGAATGAAAGCAGATACCTGTTTCAGTGAGGCAAGGCTTGTCAGCTCTTTTTGTAAGTGTTGAAACAAGATTAATTATTTCTATATCACAGCCATTAGCTACACTCTCTGCTAGCAACCACTCACAACAATCAAGAAGGGCAAATGTCTGAATTAGAAAGAACTGGAGATGGACATTACTTTTCCTTACAGAAGGTCCACTGCATCCTTTTAAGACGTATATAGGAGGCTCTGCTGAGGAGCATGATGTCTAAAGGAGCCCAGAGTTGAACCCCAACAACCATGGGTACTACTTCTGTTACTGTGGGTTTTTTATCCAGAATCTATATGGGAAGGTGCTCCCTCTTTTATGTTCTGCAAATTTGGACTGTGTTGTGGAAACACCGGAAGTCATCTCTTATGTCAAGAACACTCGGTTAGCTGTTGATCTTTTCTCTTCTTATGTTGGAGGCAACTTTGTTCTTACATCAATGGCCACAAGAAAACATGAGGCTCCATGTTCTGATTAATCTGCAAATGCTGAGCTGAGATTGTTCTTTGCGTCCTTTACAACTACATCTGAGGCAAGAGATTCCCCAAAACCTCTTTTGCTGTGAAAACACATATAATCACTATGGAAATCTGCCTCATTTGATGGATTTGTTTTTGTTACCAGCTTCCTGGATACCATCTACTTTGTTCATGAGGCAACATTTTTTCCATGGTCCCAGCTTGTTGAACTTCACCATTATAAGCACCTGTTTGTCTGATTTCCATTTATCTGTCAGTGGCGTTGCTCCTGTGTTTCCTTTTAGATTCATAAAAAGCCAGCTGCTACAATGTGCCCTCAATTTGTGGTCAAGGACACCAACTTCATATGAGGCAAATAGGATTTGAAGAGCTGTAAACAGATTATACCTTCACAGTGACTGATAAATGTCAGGAAAAAAAAAAAAGTCAGGTATCTTGTACTGCCAAGCACTGCAAGGTCACTCTAATGAGCCCTGTTAACAGAGGAGATCAGAGATCAGGAATTCATCATTGTCTTCTGGAAATAATGACTGGAACAGCAGAATTAAAATAGGAAAGGACACAACATACTTTGTATTAGGATTTTCACAGAAAATCTGGACAGACAACCTCAGTGTTCTTTCCAATTTTTAGGACCACTGAGAAGAGGAAGAGAATCGCCGGCCAAGGCTCCAAGTTTCTTGATCCCAGATTTGATAGACCAAGGGCAGTTCATAACTGATGGTCTAAGGCCAGAGGAAGGAAGCATAGGGCTGTACCGGGCTGCAGCTCTGCCCCCTGGTCTGTGGGATCAGGCAGCTCACTGAGCCTCAGCTGCCTGGACAAAGCCCAGGTGCAGGGAAGTGGCCGAGGCAGAAAGACCCTCTAGCAACCAAAAATAGGAGGGTAGGGGAAAATGGGCAAGATGAAGAGATATGAGGGCAATCAGCCAAATGGGGTGAAAATGAGGTAAGAACAAATATGCTATAGAAATAAAAGAACAAAGTTTAAAATGAAGGAGAGTTACACAGCATTAGGCTCTAGATAGTGCACCTGTAATTTCAGAGTGAAGAAATCCCGGTGGAGTCAGGAAGAACACACATTCCTCCTTGGAAGACTTCTGCCACCTCTACCATTTCCTCAGGATGCCCCTACCTTGTTGAGAAACAAGAAAGGTGGTTCAGACTGTAAGGAACTGCAGGTTACCTGCCACAGCTATCTGCAAGATTTAATAAATATAACTGATGCAGCAGATAGAACAGACACCTACATGTAGATAAAATTGTGTGAGCAAAATGTTTCTTTTACCAGTTTCACATTGGGGTGAGGGGGAAAGAAATACTAAAAAAACAGAGCTGTGACCACACCAGCATGCTCAGCAGTGAAGTATGTTAGTATTTCCCTGGAAGCAAAACATTCAGTTCAGGCACAATCACTGCATTACTCACATTTTTGTCCTCTCTGTTAACACCACAAATGAAAGTGTGAAGTGTGGAGGTGGCTTGCACGCTGTATAATGCCAGGACTAATGTTTAACTTCCCATAAGCCAACTGGCCTGAAATCCTGGAACTGAGGTTAATGCATGCATACATGGAGCCACCACCTATCTCTGCACAAGAATAAATAGGGGAATCTTCCTTGTAGCACTGCCAAGAACATTTACATTTCTTTTGGGGTTCTGTAGTTGTGATTTGAAATTTTTTTTTTTCACCTAGAATAATATCTTATGTCTGATCTTCATCTTTACAGTTCATTTCTGAACTCTTGTGATTTAGCTCTACTAAAGCAGTACTCTACTAAAGTACTGCTCTCTAGCAGTATCAAATTTAGGTTATTGACAAAAGGCTGCATTTTGAATCAAGATCACAAATGTTCAAGTTCCCAGCAACTGCAAAATACTCTTCATCCAGAGGAGGATGTGCAAGGCTTTTTTATATCTACAGCACCTTTTGTCTGGTAAGGTTATGAGCTTTTAAGTTAGCACTAGCTTTGTCTTTGCAGTGTTATCTATGTTGCCATATATCAGAATCAGTAACTAAAGTTTAAAAAGGCTCCACTGGCTTATGAAATTTTATATGATATTTAACGTAATACTCAAGATAGTCATTCAACCCCTCTGTTTTATTTTACAAAAGTTGGTATGTTTTTATTGCCCTATACAGAACTTCAAGAGTTTAATGGATGTTCTTCCTTTTCAGGCCAATACCATCTAACTGCAGTGACTTTAAGAACTGGTTATTTTCCATTTTGAAAAAATGCATGAACTAATACCAGTGACAGCAGAGAAAATGAAATAAGTAGAAATTTATGGCTAGCCAGTCTTGTTCTGCTTGGTCATAGTGATGATTCACTCTTTCTCTGCTTGTTCTCCTCTCAGTGCAATACTTGACACTGTGGTAGATTATCTGTTAATGAAAGCATTTTCTCTTGCACAGAAGTTTCAGGGCCAGATGGAAACAATAGCTGACCAAAAGTTATAAGCCCAAGGACTCTCACTGCAGTTATTCTTCTACACGGCATTGTCTTTCTGTTTTCCTACATAAGAGCAAATTCCAGCACCACCTTCTTTGTGTTTACCTGCCAAAGCACTTGCTACACTGATCTCACCCCTTTGCTTGCTTGATGGGCCTGGTTTGGAGCCAAGTCTCTGTTCCCTAATCCTACTGCAAATGGTACGGAGGGAGGACGTGGAGCCTGGTGAGAAGTGTGTGGACCTGAGGTTCTCTTCTCCAACCTGAAAAGACAGCAGTGAGCAAAAGCAAAGCAAATCACGTACTGCCAGGCACTGAAGGAATTTACTTTCTCCTGAGCCACCTCCTCAGCAGTGCATGCTGTGTGACCTGGTGAGCACAAAGAGGAAGGCCAGTCACACAGCATTACTCTGTGTGAGCACAATAACTCCTTAAATTCTTTCTTTTTCTTAGAAAAGCACATTTGGGAAGGATTGTTTTAAGTGCTATTTCCTTATGTTCTGTGCGATTGCAAAACTAAGCCTTTTTGTTATTAAAACTGCGTAATTGTCAGAAAAGTCAGTGGGTGCTAATGCCTGTACAGGCACCTAGCACAAAGCAGTTCTAGCTACGGAGAACTCGGTACCAAAGGAGAGGATCATTGCCCCATGACTCACACTGGAGCTGGTAGGACCACTTCTGCAGTCCTTCTCTTCACTGGGGTGAAGAGTGGAAAGGCAGGCCCCACTCTAGCAGTGTCTTTTATATAAACAAGTCACAGAGAAACAAAGATTGTGATTCATGGAGGTTGCTATGATACCTGAATCGCGTAGATTCGGTGTAATTCACGGGAGTGCAATCCCCGAACGTACAGTAGGATTTCCTTCTGCAGCCAGCAGGCAGACACAATTTCAGCACTTTTACACCGCAGTATGTATTAAACCCCACCAATCTAATAATATGTTCATTTGCTGACCCCTAAACAGCACCCAATACTGCAATAGTGTAGCTAGGCCATATAGTGTGGATTATATTGCTGATTTGGAGTTAAAAATAAGAATGAGGACCCCATTTCTCTTCTCCTTTCTACCACGGTAAAGCTGCAAAGAATCCCCCCCATTGCAGCGGTGGTGCTGGGTTACGTGCACCACCATAATGGAATTCAGGTTTTGGATTGCCTTGTGGTCCCAGAGGAATGACAGCTATGTCAGGTAGACTAAATGATAATTTCTAGTAGTCCAAGAAATGGATGGTGCTTCCTAACCCTTAGGGTCTACTTCCAGTCCCAATAGCTCAAAAACAGCATTTATGGGAAATTCCTATGGAGTTGAATAGGGAATGACAAGCTTTCTATAGAATGCTTAGAACAACCCAGAGAGTGCTGCCACAGGGATCTAATTCTCCATTCAAACCTATTAGTTGTTAAATTTCTATGGAATCTTACTGATTTCTTCCCCATTCAATTCAATAAGGCTTTTCCATAGAAAAAACCTGCACCTTTACTGCAGCCTACACAGATACAAGGCAGAATAAATCTGTATTGTTTAACATGAGGTAAAATTGCTACTTTTCTTTTCTGTTATATACAAGGTGGGAAGTCTCTGCTGCTAAATTCCAAGCATTTGATACGCAACAAAAATCAGCTCATACTAAACACAGCTTGTTTCAAAAAAGTATCATTATAAGTTAGGCTTAACTAACAGCAAACTAGAAGTATTCCACAGCGTTCACAGAGGTCTCTCCAATAACTATCAGCCTTAGAAGAACACAGAAGGTGGATTTATGCCTGCCATAAAATTATTGCTTAGGGTCGAGTAATAGCACAGGCAAATTTGGCTTCTGGTAATTAGTATTTAAACAAACAAACAAACAAAAAAAACCCAAAAACCAACTCTGAAAAAACAGTGTGAAGTTACTGTCCAAACACATAGAAAAGCCGTATTCATTTTAAGCTCCATTAGCAACACAAAGGGATAGAAGAAGCTGACACCCCACTGCCACTGGCAGCAGTGCCAAGGTTCCAGCTCACTTCAGAGGGGCCAGGGCTGCTGCCAGAGGGCCTGCCAGCAGGAAAACTGGTAGTGTTGTTGTGAGAACACAACAGTAATTATGTGGGGGAAGCTTTGTCTGCTGGACAGAGTCCTTTGATTGCAAATTCATAATTTATAGGCAAGACACTTGAGGAGAGAAGCAAAAATTGGTCTCAGAAAATTTCTCAGCGCCATTGCTTCTTACTGACAGTTCTGCCAGCCAAAGACTGCCACATGTCAATATGGCCTAAGAGGACTTCCGTCTTTCCCCTACCTTCTCATCTCAGGACACCCAACACACACTAAAGTTTGTTTGCAGCCTTGTTTGACGGCAAAGATGAGGAAGTAGGTGCTGCGGAGCTGTCTGAGTAAGGTCAATGCCAACCACAGCTTCCCATACACAACAGAGGTCTCCAGCTAGCTTCCCAAAATGGTCCAAAAGTGAGCAGTGCCTCGCAATCTAATTTCCTGCACATGCATGGTAAATACGGTGAAAGTATGGGTCATCAGTATTTCAGCACCTACCAGCCTGGTAGGTGCTTCTAAATTGACTTTTAAACAGAACAGCATCCTTGTCTTCTCCTGTCTGCACATTGGAGGGAAAAGCCCTCAGATCCTATCTCTGTGTTTACCCTTATCTTCTGTCAAAATGAGTCACTGGTTCTCTTTTGTTTCTTGTTTTAATTTTGAGTTTGGTTTGTTTGTGTTTTGTGAAAACTAGTCATACAGAGGGAAGTTGCTTTGTTTGATTCAATGCCTCTTGCTATAGGCATGCTGCCTTTCTTCACTGAATTTGTAATTTGGCTATCGATGTTATTGATGTTCCCAGAGAGTTTTGTGCATGGAGCTCAGGGTATCCCACAGCAGCAGAGATCTCTTTGGCAAGTTCTATGTCAGAAACAAGGTATGAAAAAATACATTTTAATATCATATGAAAAGCCTGCAGATATTCTAAAATAGATGATCAATATAATGAAAAAATGTAATTATGCCTGGTGTAGAGCTAAAATAGCGTAAACATGAGTGGTAATTGAAATTAACATCATGCTCGAGCAGAGAAACAGCAGATGTGATTACCATAGTGCAAGCATTAGGAAAATGGGGTGGGATGAAGCCTGAAAGAATGAAGTGAAGATGTCTTGAGGGGAAACAGAGGAGAAGATATCAGGTACAGGCTAATCCTTGGCTCATAATTCTCATTTAAACCCTGAAGAGGGAAAGAAACTCAGAACTGGTCACTATTCCTTGTACCAGCAGCTTCTCTCCAGCAGACTCAAACTGGTGATCCCAGGGGTTTGGCAGGCAATGCTGGCATGGAGCCACGCAGTATTCATCTGGCTCCTGGATTTGTTTTTGGCCTTCTGACAAAAAGCCTTACTTCTTCCTGTAGAGGGTTGATTAGCACTGCTCCTTCATTTAATGTTACTGCGGAGCTTAAACCTTTTTCGTGCAGAAAATGTAGAAGATTGCCTCCCCGAGCACCCATTCACCAGCCCAAGCCAATTCAGTTCCTGAAGTGAAATGCTGCTGGCAGAGTGTCTTGTAATGGCCATCAAAACCTACTTCAGTGGCTTTAAGTAAAAGCAATTGTTTTCATTAATTCTTTATCCATATGGAATAGAAAACGGTGTGGGCCGAATCCTGACCTCAGTTACATCTTGTTAAATCTGGAGGAACTGTTTAGTATCTGTAAATGGAACGTAAACTGTAAGTGATCCGTAGAGTGAACATCAAGAACACCACAAGGATTTTTGCTGTGACTTCACACCAAGTCAATAAAGCTAATACAACGATACTTTATTTCATTTAGAGGAAACGTCTGTGGGCCACAAACACTTATTTTTCATGCTTACAAACATTTCAGTAATAATACAAATGAATAAAATACAAGCAAAGAGGAGAAAAGTTTTATTAAAAATCTCATTTCTGCTTTTGTGATACTTTTGTATTGAACCCTATTTAAAAAAACAAAACAAAACAAAAAATCTGTTCTTTGTTGCCATAGCAATAGATTCCCAGGGTGAAATTATATTATACTGCCTTTCTTCTAGGTTTCTGCAATGTGCAATCACCACCCACTCTCCTTCATTACCATCAATAATCAGCAAAACCTCCCCACCCCCAGCCTCTATACATCTGCATGTTTTGGGGTGGAGGACATGGTAGTTATTGTTTTGACAGGTGTATAGAAGCCAAGTGAATTCTCAGCATGCTGAGGAAGCATGGGGTGTGCTGTCTGAAATGTCTCCAGTCTGGTCCGCTCCGACGACGCCTGTGAGCACCCATCCATCCGCAGTCCCGTACCTCTTCTGCACACACGCTCACTGCCGGTGTCAACTCTACAACACCACACTGTGATCTGCTGGGAGGGGTGGGAGCAAGCACCTGCGCTAGCCTGGCATTGCCAAAGTAATGTCAAGTTTGAAGTAGAACCCTGATTTCCTAAGGTAAAATGCTATTGCATTAACTCAGTGTGCCACCTCACCCTTGCACCACAACAACTTCAAAATTAACACCTCCGTAGCAGATCGACAGGCCGAGCAGAGCTTGCAGAACGTCCACCACGGTCTGAAGATTAGGACACCACATAATGTAATTTAGCAAGCTTGTACCAGGAAAAAATAAAAAAAAATTAAAAAAAAAAAAAATCCTGGCCTCCATGTAATTATTCTGAAACAATGTACAGTTACCACTTTCTCGCTGAGTATCTAGCCCTGTGTTTAGCTGCATGGGTATTTCTCCAAGGTTGGATTCACACACACTTTTTTAATACTAAATCCCCCAAATCAAAGCAACTGGTTAAGTTAAACAGTTAATTCATGTTAAGCACTGACCTTGTTTTAAGTTATCCTGGCTCCATTACTTTAGAGGACTGCGCCAATTTATTATATTGATTTACACCAGCTGAAGAACCAGCCTTGGATAACTTTCTGACATTTAATATTACTGAACTATTTGAAATAGAGGCCAGTGTTCTCTAGTGTTTCTTCATGTTGTCACTACTTATATAAAGCGATGCAACTGCAGATTTACCAAGAGCACTGAAGGGACATGAGCTTCCTCCTTCCTCCTCCTCCAGTCCCAGTCATTTTCCTGCTTTCGCTCCAGAGTCAGAGGTCCTGGGCATACGGCTGAGCCACCAACCCACCCACCTCCCTCTCTTGGATTCCTGGCTGCTTCTCCCCTTGAGCGATATTCACCAGGTTTTCAGTAGTAATTTCTAATTTTATCTGAATTTCTTGGTATGTCTTTGTTGTTCTTTCACACATCCTGATTAGACTTTTCTCTCATTGGCCAGCTTGTAAAATATTATTGTTTTCTAAATATTGGTATTCTTTTGCAGAATAAAAATTGTTCTTCTAATAAAAAAAAAAAGTTTCTACTTAGGTAAATAGAATATACTGTAAAAAAAAAAGAAACTGCTTTGCACAGTATTATGTATTAGGTGTTTGCAACAGCGTGATAGCTGAAAGTCAAAAGGAAAAAAAGAGCTGCATGACAGAACTCTTTCTCCTTGCCTGTCAGTTAAATTAGCTGCTAAATATGGTTTCAGGTACAAGACAGGTCATTGTTTGTGCATGCCTTTGTTAATTCAGGAACAAGGTGTTTTGAATGCTTACTGTCCATTTAGTAATTCTTTATGAATACAATAGTATCTATTTAAGCAAATGCATGTAAATAATGTATCAATTTTGTATGTGATTGTGAATGAATCATGATGCTAATTTTATGCTAAGAATACTAAAATAACATTCCGTATTTTAATGGTGGACAAACCCATGCTACTCCCTATGTCTTGAAGTCAGGAGACTACTCTGGATTTGAAAACCAGTGCCTTTATTCAAAGCCCATAACTAAGAATTTCACTCTTTGTTCTGCAAGGTGCTGCATGCTTGGTTGCTACCCAACAGAGTGATTACAAACTCTCCAGCCTGTACCTATGTGAACAGTGGTTTACTCCACCAGATTCAGAGTTCACAGTGCTATGTCTAGCATCTAGACCTCCAGATCTGCTTTGCCAAATCTCAGCTACAGATTCCTGCAAGGATTTTCCATCCTAATGGGCAACTGTGAAAATCACTAATAAAAAAATATATTGTTTTTAGCAATGACAGCAGTAACACCGCTTGTCACACATGTTCTGTTTGTAGCTGATGAGCCTTTAGCGTCTTTGGAGAAGGAAGGTCCCTGGCTCAGAATGTAAAATCCTCCTGGAACAGCTGAGTATGTAGGTATATGGCAGCGGCTCTTCCTTTGAAAATTGCACAGAAAGAAAATAATCACCAAAACACAGAACAAATAATCCATCTATCCTAGTAGCCGAACTCATCCATCTATCCCAGTAGCTGAACTCATTAAGTAACTTGTTCAGCTTTATCTGTGATACAATAATAAATCGATTAAAGGGACACAATACTAAATGAATTAAAGGCATGCTGGGAGGGATTAATTCAGCTGGGGAAAATGGATTCTAACCCCCTTTTAACACATCCTGCATCATACAAAATGAGAGGTGCTCACTGCTGGTCCTCCACACAACGGTTGCATCCTGCCTTGCTTTGGAAATTATTGTTTTGGCCCAGAGCCCTTCCTCCACCATGTTTACTCCCAGCATACTCCTAGCAAAGAGGTGCCATAAGGGAAACCATCATGACTCTCTGACCTTTGGCAGGCTATCATAGCCATCCATAGCAAGGTGGAACATACTTAGGTTGTGTTACCTTGAGCTAACAATGCAACAAGGGGAAATAAAGGGGATGGGGAATGCCAGGGAACCAAAATTCAGCAGGCAATGGCCAGGCACCACAACCATTACTCTTTAGGCCAGGTGAAGTTAGAGATCAACCTCAGAAACTGGCATTTCATCAGGACAGATTTTTTTGATACCACAGGGAACTTCAGCTGACCGAATTACAGTACTTGAACAATATACAGTATCTCTTAATCAGCCAGCCAAGATTAAGTGTCACTTACTTACACAACAGAAGCCTCTTGTACTTTTTTCCGTACCCTTTTGCTTGGTGAATCCAGCAGTTTGCAAAAGCTTAGTTATACTCCTACCTAGCTCTCTGCGTGGCGCACACACACACAAAATGCTCTGCAGGATCAGAATGTGTCATGGCCAGTACCTGGGCAAAGGAATCACATGCAAGGGAAACTGAGCACAAACTTCAAATTTCTCTCTTCAGAAATTCCAGCACAAATGTTTCATTGACTGCTGCACGTGTAGGCAAGATAGGCAGATGGAATGTATGGGCATGAAACATGCCAAACATGATTACTCTATCTCCCAAACATCTAGATGACAACTCCATGCAGACGAACTTGTTGTAGATTCATGCTTAGGGATATTTTGCTTTCAGAAATGCCCAAATACACTGAGCAAATGCTGCAAAAGATTCAAACAGACATTTTTTTTATATGCTAATGATTTCACAGATAGGCATTTTACCAACAGCTGGAGAGTGCTACTCTCTTAACACTCCCCCTAGTCAGGGTACCAGGCAGCTGGTAAGTTCATCCTATCCCATGATTTTCAAACTGCTTCCCTTGGTTCCCCAGTATTTTGAGGAATCTGTATCATGTACTAATCCAACAAAAGAAATCTCCCACACTTTTACCTTTAAATATCACCTGCTGTATCTGTTCCGGTTTAACACTAGTCAAGTCTTGAGTTATGAGCTATTCTCCTACAAAAATTGTGATAGGCACATGCAAGCACCAGTGTGAAGATAGAGCTTTGGATCAGCACATTGTACAGATTTTGAGATTCCCTTGGTAAACGTTCTTTCAGAACAGAAGATGCAATAATGCTAGCTGTAGTAACAAGATATTTAATACGGACTCCACAGCAGTATATCTGTCATGCCAGACCTACTGAGACAGGAAAAATCTGGGGCAGCAGTTAGGAGCATTAATGACTTTACATCCAGATTTTCCAGTGCATGCTCAAAGGAAACACCATCATGTAGATGTCTTGGCTCATGGGAGCTGACAGAGACTTTCTTAGGGACTAACTGGAATAAGGAGTTAAGTGTTAGGATAGCATCTTTTTTTAGTCATCACCACTCACTTCAGGTGCAATATTGTGCAAATCAGACTGATCCTACAGACATTCTGCATGTAGAGTTTAGTCACGTTTAGCTAAAAAGGAGCAAAAAAAAAAATTACTTCGAGCAATTAAATACACATCCATGGTTTTGGGGTTAAATCCCATATCCAGCCTGCACTTCCAATGCCTCATCTGTAAAATGATTACATTAAATACGACTCAGCATTCATTTCTAAGGATAAGGCTATGACCACTCTATGACCATACTATGCCAAAGGAATTTGAACCCACAAGTGGCTTTGCCAGGCAGTGAGCCAAGGCCAAGTGTCAGCAAGCATGTTTCCCTTCTAATAGCTGACATCAGCAGTAAAGTGGTGTGAGAGGTTTGGCTGACTACAGCACCAAAAGATACCGCCACAGGCACTGTCCCACCGACCTCCTCTGCCCTCCACATGGCTTTCTCTAAAGCTGGTTCTTATCCCTGGCAAGCGCAGTGAGTGCCTGTTCAGCATCTACGAACACAAATACTTAACAACCCTCACTGCTACAGCAGTGTAGCAAAGGATAATTAAAGCAACCAATGTTTGCAAAGCATTTGGGGAGCACTGAATTAAAGTTGTTATATAAATTTAATTACCCTTATTAACCTTTTTTTTCTTTTATGTATATACTTTGATTTTTTTGTTTGCCTCGTGCCTTGAATTGTGGAGCCTCTCTTGGAAAAAGTAAAAAGAAGAAATAGACATAAAGACAGGACAGCAAGTGCTATCTCATCCTGTCGTCCATTACCTCTGGAAGCTTACTGATCTGGGTAAATAAGTTTTCATGGTATCACATATTACTGATCTGCTGAACTTTTATGTTTCAAAGCTGAGCGGCTGGAATTCTAGTGCATATTGTGCGAGAAGCTGATGCAAAGCCCATTGTTTTATGATAGTAAGTGTTATAAATTATTATTATTAAACATGCATATCACAAAACTGAGATGTCAGTCAAGTTCAAGGTTTATAGCACAATATACTGTACAAATCAGGCCTTCAATTTCTCTGTAAAAATCTTGAAGTAGTTTGAGCATTACTAAGGACTTCCAGCAAGTGCTTTCTTGATTTCTTCTTTCAAATGTAGGTTTGGAGTATTCTTTGGTCTGACTGATGAAAATTTACCAAACATTCTGTTACATATTTGACTGGTTTTGTTTTCATAGGAAATCAAACTCTTTGAGCTCAGAATTAAAAAGCCAAAAATCTAAAGGATTTTCTCATGCTACTTTAGAATATATATTTTGACTTGTGGAGTATGTAATCCTATATGCAACATAAAGTTGTATTGTACTATTAAAAGTAACATTTTAACTAAATATTACAAATTACACATTCACCTTACTGAAATTACACGTTAACAAAATCTTTATCAAAATGTTTTGACTGGGAGTAAACCTTTTCAGAAACAGTTCTGCCAAAAATTTAATCATTTGCAGTTTGTTTTCAGTTAAATAAATATACAGTAACACAGAGACCAAATCTACGTGGGAGAATAGTTAAAGGAAATCTAAGTCAAAGAGATGTAATTCCTGTTTAGTTCTGATTGTGGTTAGTGGTTATTCTTAGGTCATTTGTCAGACGCTTTCATAATCTTAATTCAGGTTCAGGGCAAGACCCATCCACTGTCGATGTGAGTCTTCCCTGTTCCATCGACAGCTTGACTTTTCCAGGGAAGAAGAGCTGCCCTGTGAGGGCATTGTCACAGAAGGAATGGCATACAGCTTGTAACCCAAACTCCAAAGCGCTTTGCCCATGACTCTGGTTTTGGGCTTTGATTCAGGGAGGTGCTGAAACATATGCATTTAAGCCTTCAAGTAGTTCTGATAATCTGCTATTCGCTGGTCCATGTCAGGCATTCAATTAATTGCCTTGCCCAATAGAGACTTCGTTGGGGGATATACATGGTATGGGTCCCTGATGAATAAACACATGAATTAGCAGATCCTAGGTTATCTGTAACCTTCTTGGGAGATGAAACACTTTTTTTTTTTTTTTTGAGGAACTGACATAAATATCTAGAGAATATGAGGCACTAATCTTTCTGTGGTGCTTTCAGAAGAGCAACGCTGATAATTTTCTATGAACTTGACTTCTATGTGGCTTCCAAAACACAGCAATTAAATGAATTTTAGCAATTTTTAACAAAATAATTTAAATGCTAAGGAATGATTTTTCCAGCCTGCAGAATTTACTCTGCAGCACTTAGTTGAGTCTACTTACAGTGCTAAAAGTATTGCCTTGTGAAGCTACAGATCCTGCCTTCTTTGTCAGCAGCTTCCTTGTGAAAGGAATCGATGGATTCAGTTTACTTTCTGAGGGATGTGAGCCCTAATCACAAAAGTCACTGGCACATCTGGAGCTCCTTTTGTAGGAAAAATGCTTTGGGTTTGCCAAAACTGAGTGGCTCTGTGACACTAATGGTCACCCTCCCATTCTGGTGTCATCCCTGGTGTCTCTGATGGATATGCAAGAGCAACCTTCAGAGGCAGTAACTAGACTGCCTTGTGAGAAATCAAAACAGGTAGGAAAACCCTATTAATCAGCTCAGAGAACATCACACACGACCCAGAAAATTGCTTTTATAGTCATGTCAAAAATAAAAGCTGATCTCTTAAAAAGAAAACTATACACAGAAGAAATAATAGCCTGCCTAAGTAATGTATGTTCTTTGCCATAATTAGTATCTTACATTATTAGGAGAGACATCTCACCTGGATGACAGAAACAAATCAAACAGTGATCTTGAAAAGATTTATCCTGAAAAAATACACTTAATATGCTTCCTTGTCTGTTAACTTTATGTAGAAATGGCTGTGTAGATTCAGTAGCAAAGCGGCTGAAGAGTGCTATAAATCACTTGACTTGCAGAAATAATGTAGCTTTCCTTTCACTTAACACTGCTTAGGGATACAGATGCTTTCTGCAAATTTGAATTCTTTGTAATATTTATTGAAAAACAGAACACTTGATTTTCTACATAGCAAAATATATATGAACCACTTGGCGTAGTAAGCTAGCAGGTACAAATCACTCCTTTGAAAACACATTTGTTGCTATTAATCTTGCTCCTAATCCTCTTTCATACCGAAATAATCTTACCGACATCAGTATTGCTCCTGATTTACAACAGTGTAACTAAGGAGTTAATCTCACTTTATTATTTCTGTTATATTACAATAAATGAAAATACAGATTGGCTTGAAATCACGGAACCATGAAATCATGGAGATTTTGCTACTGAGTTTATTAGGGTTGGATTTCACCCAATGTGCTATTAAACCTGTAAGCATAAACCACAGTCACAATTGCTGAATCACATTTGACAGCAATTTAAAATTATTTTTCCCACTAACTACGTGTGCAATCCAGTATCGTTCTCATGGAAGTCGATGAGCATTTTAAAAGCATAGCGATGGGGCTGGGTTTTTACCTAGATTAAGTGTTCCCAGACTGCAGGGCAAGTGCCACCAGGAATAGGCAAGCCCTTTCAAAGTGGACTGCGTCAAACACAACCCGCTGAGTATTTCTCTGAAGAAACAGAAACGGTGCTTCAGCTGGCAAACCTCTTCTTTTGTACCTGTGTATACCACAGCAGTGCCGTGCCGCCGCAGCTGCCTTCACTCGGGCGGAGCTTGACTCCTCCTCATGCACACAACATGGTGACATGTGCTGTTGCTGCTGCCACAACAGCAGTGAAACACAACGCTCAGGTCCACTGAGGGGCCTTGTCAGCAAGATTCAAGCATCCCAGATCTAGATGGACAGGCGACAGGGGCAAGATTTCCCCCTTCAGATATGGTTATTAAATGAAAGGGAAACAAGAAACATTTTAAGCAAACCATTTTTCTGTTGATCCTACGCATCTTGGTAATTATCTCGGTTACAGTGTATTGATTCCAACGTGCGCCTGCTCTCACTTGAATCAATAGTGAAATTTCAATTGCTGTAGTTAAAGCAGGGCTGGGTCATAAGGAGTAATACTGAATTGTGTGTCTGAGTAGCGCTTGCAATGCAATACACATACAAGCTACAACAAATGTTATTCTTGTATGAGCTCAGGAACATCATAAAAAATCCCAAAACAAAGAAGTGAAAAACATCTGAAGATCAAGCAAGGTTAGAGTGCTTCAAATTTCATGGGCTGGCTCCAGTGATTGTCCTCATTTCCAGCAAAGGAAGAATCTCTAAAACCAAAATGAACTTTTGAACCTGTATCCAGTGTTTGTTAAAAACCTTGAGCTGTGTTGAAAATCTGACAACCTAAAGTGTGTGAGTCATGACTTTGAAAACCTGTTAGAGATAAATACGTAGAAGATAGGCTGAAGACAAGGCACGGCATGATACTCCTGCATGTCTGGCTATAAATCAAATAGTGAGGGGTGTATAGTTTTGAATGTAGCTCAGTCTGGGGAGACGCCACCACGCTGCCCTCTTTGAAGGTGGCTTTATGTAACTTCACATCCAGCGATCCATTCAGATGCCCTCCCTCTATGTTAGCGCTGACATCAGCGGAGGCAGAAAAATTTTTGACACTTGCCCAAGGTCACGCCTTGAAAATTTATTTCACCCCAGAAAATTTCAGGGCTTCTGTACTGGTTGCCCTGCACCTGAAGGCGGCCAGGCTCTCTCAAGTGCTAAACCAAGTTAAGTGTAAAATCGTATGACTGCGTTGAACTTTTCTTCACCTTTGATGAGCAATTCTCTTTCTGAGAGGTCTTAAGAGTTCAGATGGAAGTTAAAAGCTGTTCAGTTACTTGACATTACATACTCCCTCGAGGCTGAGCAGCACGGATGGGAGCAAAAAAACTCGCTTCCAAAACGTAAGCAGTAGCCTAAGCTCCGAGCTGGCGTGGGACCAACACGCTGCAGAAAACACCATGCGCTGGGAAAGCTGAACCTGAGCAGCAGCAGCAGCAGCAGCACGGGCCAAGCCGGGGAACCTTAGCAAGCGCCACATGCAAGGTGCAAATGCTCGGCGGGGACAACTCGGTCCATTCGGCATTAGAAAAATGCTCCCTGTTGTCGCCTGGTGGTAGGAGAACACCTGCGGACTGCGCCTAAACGCTGACTTTGCGAAGGGCCTAAGAGCGCCCCGGGGGCTCCCCGCCGCGAGCCCGGCGCCAGGCAGGCTCTCCGCGGGGCCGGGACCACCCGGCGCGCCCGGCCTCACCCCCCCTGGGAGGCTGCGGCGGGCCTCCCGCACTCGCCCCTGCCCACCGCGCCTGGGGCGGGAGCCGGTGCGGGGCGGCGGGCAGGACGGCGCACCGCCCGCTCTGTCCCGCGGGGACCGCTTTTTTTGGCGGAGCGGGCTGCCAGCGGCGGGCGGCGGGAGGACGGAGGCCGCCAGCCCCGCGGCTGCCCCCCGCCCGGCTTCAGCCTGCCCGGGGCGGGGGCGCGGCCGCCGAGCGGGGCGGGGGGGAGGCCGGCGGCAGCGCACACAATGGCCGCGCCGGCAGCCGCCCGCAGGCCCGCGCCGGGCGGGGGGGCACGCCGCCGCGGGCTCCCCCCGCCGCCGGGCCGGGCCGGGCCGGGGCGCACCTGGCTGTGGCGCCCGGCGGGGCACGGCACGGCACGGCAGAGCAAGGCAGGGCAGGGCAGAGCAGAGGCGGGCAGGCCGCGGCGTGGGGCGGGGGGGGCGGTGGGCGGCTTCCCATTGGCCGGGCGGCGTCGCCCCGCGCGGCGGCGTCGCGCGGTGGCTGCGCGCCGGGCGGGAGCGGCCGCGGCGCTGTCGCCGCCTCACGGGTCGCCGAGCGGCCGGGGCGCCGGCGGCGGCAACAACAACAGCAGCGGGTGAGGGGCGAGCGGGCGGGCGCGGGAGGGAGGGAGCGAGCGGGCGGGCGGGCGCGGCGCGGCCGCGGGGACCGGCCCCGCGAGCCCCTGCCCGGCGGCGGGGAGGGGATCCCCCGCCTCGCCCGCCCTCCCTCGCCCGGGGTCAGGTGCGGGGATGCCCGGGGGCTCCCGCCGCAGGTCCGACGGCACGTCCCGGTTGACCGGGCAACGGAGCCGCGGAGGAATGCGGCGGGCGGCTGGGCGGCAGTGCGGCTGCCGGGGAAGGGGCGGGGGTGGGGGGCGCCGCTGCTTTCTTCTGCCGCCGCCCGGGCAGGGGCCGGGGAGGCGCCCTCCGGCCCGCGGGTGCCGCTTCCTTCGGGGGCGGGGGCGGCGGCGGGGGGGCGGCCACCCCGGCGGCGGGAGGGTCGCCGCCCGGCCGCGGGCAGGGGCGTTCACCTCCGCGCTCCTCCGCAGGGCGCGCAGCCGAGCGCGGGGCGGCTCCGGGGTGCTGGTGATGAGGGCGGCGAGCAGGGGCTGAAGCCGGCGAGGCGGCGGCGACCATGACGGTGTTCAGGCAGGAGAACCTGGAGGAGCACTACGAGACGGGCGAGGACCTCGGCAGGTGGGTGCGGGCTGGCGGCGGGGCCGGGCGGCGGGAGCCGTCGCCGCTGAGCGCGGCGGGGCAAGGGGCGAGGGCAGGCGCAGCTCCTGCCGCTTGAGATGCCCCCGCGTTGCCTTTCCACCCCTTCTGAGGTGCCCGGAGACGGGAAGGGCAGTTGGATTTTAAGCTACGGCGTGTTTGCTTTTTTAGTACGGGTCTGAGGGGGTTTTGGGCTTGGGCAGTTCCCCATTACTACCTTCTGTGATTCTACGATTACTACCTTCTCGGCGTGGTGCCCATCTGGGTGTCGTGCGGCGCGGACGGGAGTACCGGCTGCCTTCGGGCCGGAGGGGCAGCTGTGAAATCCTAAGGTTTGCTGCTGTTAGCCAGGCGGGTAAACTGACTGGAAACGTGGTGGGTTTGTAGGACAGAAGTTTGCATTGTGTCAGTAGTGGAGGACTCCGCATGTATGGCGTGTTGGTTTTGCTTTAATAACGCGGTTAAAGAGGCGGGAGAAACTCCATTTCATCAGTAAGTACTATTGCGGTGAAGATCACTTTCTGGGCATCGCTGCTGGAGCTGGAAGTCGGATCAGGGGATGCGAGCAGGGCGCCGCAGATGAAGCGCTGCCTGCTTGAACCGCAGTTCTTGAATGCTGTATGGTGATGTTCCTCCGAGCTCAAGCCATTAGTCATGCCTTGTTTTTTCAGTGCCGTCTGTGTTTTAAAACTGTCAGTTTAACACTGAGTTGTGTTACGTGCGAGTCCCTTTCATCTTCCTTCCCCCTTCTTTAAGGGGGAATCCAGTGGCATTTTAGCACACCAGTATGGCAGAATCCTTTCCTACTGTTCCTCTTGGTGATTTCAAAGCTTAGGATCAGTGTTTAATTACCACAGGGCAGTGTCTGTGGGGCAGATGATCCCACATCTACTTGCCTATACCTTTCCAGTGAAGGGTGCAGTAGTAGCAAATGTTGTGAACAAGGTAGTGGCATAGGCAGGAACTTAGAAATAGAGCACTGTGTCTTAAAAAACAGAACAAAACAAAACAAAAAAACAACCAAAGGAACAAAAAGCCCCCACATTATCAGAAAGTTCATTGGACTGCATTTAAAATAAACCTCACCCCATTTATGTACAAGCTTGTCGCCGTGACTTGTGCAGGTACATGATGAATGTGTACTCTTATTTTCACGTAGTGTTCTGAGTTGGCTTTTTCATACATCTAGAATGACAGGCTGTGTTGGACAGCGAAGTCTTATTAACTTGTTGGATATAGTGTTAGAAGGACATTTTATCATGCTAAGCTGTAAGTTTCAGTTATGTGGTCTAAATATTTTGTTTGGACACAAAATTGTTTGATTTGATTTCCATTCTTTTTTGGCAAGAACACATAAAGTGTTCTGAAATTCAAGTTTCAGTTTCTGGACTCTTAAAAATAAAACTATGCCTGTGCATACAGACACCAGTACATGATTTACTTTATAGAGGGAAATAAAGACACAGCTCTAGAAATTGTCTATCGTGTTTTCTTAAGGTTCTTCAGGGAGAAGACGATGTCAGTATGCTAGTTTAGAAAGTGTTGAAGGTTTATATAACCTCTCTTGTATTTACTTCTAAAGAGAAAGTGTCAACGCAATGTTTGGTCCCCAGTACATATTTGTGAAATAGAACAATTGGCCTTAGGCCAATTACATAAGAAATGTTTAAATATATGGGGATTTTTCCAAACAAACATACTTTGGAGGTCACATGTTAGCTCAAGAACACAGCAGTGAAGACCAAGCATTTCATTTTTGCAGTATGGGGAAGTGCAAACACTGAATAATGTTATGTAGTTTAAAAAAAAAAAAAAAGAGTTTTTCAAATTGGCAGAGTATTAGGTAATAGAGTTCAGTCAAAAAAAAAAGGTGTATTAATGTGATCAGTTACCGACAAGGTATTACAGTACCGAAGATGTTTTTATTCATCTTAATGCTATATAAGCTTGGCATGCAGTCCAAACCTGTAATATTTTAAGAATTTAAAACAGTGTTAAACTCTGCTCTAGTTTTTCTTTGAAAAAAGTGAAGGAAACTAAGAAACTCATCAGTTTTATCTACTTTTTATCTACTTTACCGGTGGATTGTAAAACATTGTGAAATATTTGACAGGGCTTTTGCTTTAAAAATGGAATGCAGTTATTTAGAAGGGCCAAAGCTTTCACTTCATCATCACTTTAAGAAACCAGGATTATTCCACTGCGAAGTGTTGCCATAAAACCGTAAGAGTAAACAAATCTTAGGATAGCTGTTGTATGGTTTAGTTCAGTGGTGGGTTTAACTTCTTTTTAAATTTAAATTTCTAGGATTGCTTGAAATGCTCTCTTGTAAATCCCATTGCTTTCCATTCCTCCTTTACCTCTTAGGTAGGTTTCTCACCATTACCTCTTCGGTAGGTTTCTCACGATTACGTTTGCATGTAAATGTAGTTGCAGATGTCAACTCTGAGGATCAAAACTCAGAAAGGAGAGAATATTAAAAACACCTTTGACTTTAAAATTTCTTGTGTTCATTTGGGAACCCAAATGTGATTTAATACTTGAGCCAGGCAATGATGAAAGGTTCCATTTTGCAAAATCAACCTATTTTTCCCCTTCTAAGGGAAGCATTCTTTTATTTCCTCTTACTTAGCTGCAGTCATGCAGCAAACAAGGTGAATAAATGAACAGATGAGTTTTTATTGACAGAGGTGTGTTTGAATAAATGGATCCTGAAGTTCCTAGGCCAACCTGCCTTTTGAGAAAGCTCAGTGAAGATGCAAATCCTCAGAAATTTTAATAATCTTCACTATTTTCCCTTGTAAATTATTTAGCAGTCTTTATTACGTTATAATACTTCCGACAGTAACTAGAATAAAAAATCATTTGAATAAGAAAGTGATCTAAGAAAGGTGTCTTGAAGAAAGTAAATGGATTATGTAAATTAAATTTTTGACTGAAACTAATAAAGGAGGTTTAAATATTGCTTAACATAAAACCTAGAGTTGTTGGAAACAAGGAGAAGGGATAATGGTGTGTCTAGGCTGAAAAAAAATGCACTTTCTAGTTTTCTGGTATTTCACAGTGCCTTTGCAGAAAAAGTAGTAAATGGTCCTTGTCCTTTTACCAAAATGTTTGAGTTTTATTCCATTTTTTTGTTTGTTTTGATTTATGCCTGGGGAGAGTCAGAAAAAAGAAACTTGGGATTGTGCATACTGACAGGATCACCCTTATTTGTCTTGCCCTGTACATGATTTCTTCCGACACATTTGTGGCTGTTCAAGTTGGTTTATCTTAAGCTTTTGTACCAAAACAGTCTTGTGAGACTTGTGGATCAAATGTTGTCTTTAGCACAGAACATAAAGAAGATTGTGCTCTTGATCATTGTGTATGTTGCATTGCATACGCTTTTCTTCCGTCTTACGAATTTGAAGTGATTGCATCGTTCAGATGCAGGCTACCTACAGATGCGTTAAGTAATCATCTGACCATGAAATTTCAAGGGGTGGTAGAGATTATTGTGAAAGAGCGACAAATTTACTAAAGCTGTTTTGTTCATTTTAATTCTGCTGGTAGTTGCAGGCAGTGTGGCTGTGCATTTTAAATACCCTGCTGCAGTGCTTTTACTTCAGTCAGCCCAAAAGACAGAAATTCAAGTTCATCAGTATTAAAAACCTCACCACAGTGAGCACGCAAGACCTTGAAACTAAATCAAACTAATAAAAATATTTTTTCTATCCTCCTGTGACTAGCCTTACTTGGGCGTTGCTACCATACTGTAAGAAATGAGGCATTGCTTAAATAATTACAGGGAGAGGTACCCAAACAAAGCTATGGTATAGATACATACTGTGTCTGTTTATGTGAATTGAAGTGATTTAGTTCCTGGTCTTACAAACAGCTCCCTCCTCCTTCACCCCCTACCCCATTGTTTGTTTGTTGGGTTTTTTTCTTTAAACTTTCATGTGCTTCCTAAAAGAGATGCAGATTGTTGTAATAAAGTTTTGGAATTGAAGAATGGTATTTGCATTGCACTGTAGTTTGCAATTTTTAGATTCTTGTTGATTCAAAAAGTAAGAAGAGGTATCTAACAGTTTTAAACTTAAAGCTTGTTTGGACCTGTTGGACTCACTAGCAAAGCACTTGTTGAATAAAAGCTGTGATGAATCTCAGCAGTTTTGGAAACCAGTCTGTTTCTGCTTGGTAGCTCACTAAGCAGAGGCACTAACAGTAAAAAGCAGTAAGCTAACCCTGCTATCTAAGGTATCTAATCACTTTATCATTTGTGAGATAAAAATGCATAGGATAACATGCTGAAGATGCCGATAAGGGAGAACAGAGAGCTGTGCAAATGTGTATTTACAATCTGAAATATATTCTTTTGCCTTTGAGTGTTGAGTGAAAAGAGATTTTTAAAATTTTTTTTCCCTGGATGCTGGAAACTGATTTCTGTAGTAAGCAGGGAGTATGTAAGCAGAACACAAATATATATATGTGTGTGTGTGTACGTGTATGTATATATGTATTTTTGGTTATTCACATATCACTTTTCAGAAACGCTGCTTTTTAGAACTGCGAAGCCTGTCCATCATCTATCCACACACCATAACTGTAACTACATTGCACGCCGGTGTTGAGAGGAGAGTAAAAACGCCGAACAAAAAATAACTTGGATGGCAACTAGAATTTTACCTTCGTGGCGCTTTTCAGGCTTGACAACTTAAACTAATCTTGCTAACTAGCCGATGTACTAAAATTGTGTGAGTATTGTCAAGCTCTCTTGCAAGATGTATAGGATGTGAAATTCCTTTGAGGTGGTACTTCCTTTCAGAGTGGTCACATTTAAAACCCATGCCAACTGTCTTTAATAATGTTAGAGTGTAACATTTTTTCCTGTGAATTACCAGATTAGAAAGTCATATGGGGATGGGAAGGAGCAATGTGAAAGGTGGTCTGGTAAGGCTGAAAGTATTGCATCTAAGGTATAAAATTTTTAACTGTGATACACTGAAGTTTCCAGTTTCTGTTTTCTTGGATTTTCTTGCTGTAACAATATCTCCATTGCTCCATTAAAGGCATGTGTTAACCTTCCTTTTCATACAGAGATGATACGGTTAAGTACTGAAGATGCAAAAGGTGCAAACCTCTGTGGTACTGTTTCCTGTGTTATGTGTACAGGCACAACAATAAATACAGCCAGTGTGGAATTCACTGCTTCTATAACTACATGCATGCAAATTCCAGTAGAACATGATAATTAATTGCAGTAAATTGAGTGGACTATAACGTTGGCCACAAAGCTGCTGTTTGAGCAGGAAGCCTGGTTAGTGTATTTGTGCCTTTTTTTTTTAAGGGTTGAAAATTGTGAAATTCAGACTACAGCAAAGAACCCTTTCTGTGCTGTTTGTGAACCACGTAAATGTTGTATCAGTCTTAGCTCTCAGAGGAGAAGTCAGTTACTCCATGACTGTCTGCACGTTCTGTCACTGGTGGTTGCGTGGGTACTGAAAAAGAAGGTCTCAACTGGAAAGCGTGGTGGGAGGAATTATTCTTCTGTGTCTCAAGTCACTTTACCTCCCAGCCATGCTTCAAAATGCCTCCTTTTCACAAATGCCTAATAACCTGCGAGCTGCTGATTGCGCAGGCTGCAAGAGGCTGTCACCATACAGTGCTACTGGTGACAATTACTGCCTTATAAAATGTGCTGAGAGGTTTGCTGCATGAAAAGCACAAGAGGTGCAGATGCTTTTTCAGTATAATTGCTTGGTCCTGCTTAGTTTATTTCTCGCTCTGGGGGAGAATAATGCCTGCTTTGTAGGTCTTTTAAAATGAAGTGTAATTAAAACTAGAGCTTGCTGATTATTCTGTGCCTTCAGTTTAAATGTACAAATCTTTGTAAATCTAAACTCATCAGGAAGCAGATAAAAACACTTGTCTTTGATTTCTCTTCTAGCCAGGCTCAGTGAGGCACAATCAGTACCGGAGCTGGTGTGTTAGGGGTGTGCTGAAACTTTTGTTCCATCTTTCTGGGCTTTGGTTTTTTTGTCCTTCTGTGTTTGTGGGAGTTTTCTGGTGTTTTCTTTTTTTTCTCCCCTTTACAGATGTCGAGTATATCGCTGCTTCTGATGGAGCTGTGTGTACCAAACAGGAATTAGCCCCTTTAGCTTAGGAAGAGGGAGGCTGAGGCTGTGTTTTTATGAGAGCTGTGCACCAAGCTCAGTCCGTGCTGTTGGTGGCTGAAAGGAGCAGTATCACTTTCCTCTGCTCTGTGTTTCTGTGTGGGGTTTTTTGATGCAGCAGTGCTGCCAAAGGGGAAAAAAAAACTAGACCACCTTATATCTTACTTATGGCAGCAGTGCACACTCAAATCAGCTGAAAGCACTGTGAAATCTCAGCCTGTGTGAAGTTGTGATTGCCTCCATAAATATACCTCAAGTTAAATATGTAGGAGGGACAGAGATAGAATCACTTTACTACAAAGGCAGAATAACATAAACCGACAACAAGGAGGTTAAGCTGGAAATTAGGAAAATGATGGGTGGCGCAGTGGTTCTGGAGTTACCTTGACAAATGATTGTTGCAGTTGGTCAGAGGTATTCAAAGGTGTATCAGTTTTTGGAGGAAATTGCATGTTTCCTGTGAGACCCACAGATGGGCTTAATGGCCAGGTGTTCTTCTGTTTTTAACTGGCTTGGTTAGCAAACCTGTGGAACTTGTTGGTACAATTTTATATTCTGCAGTAAAGGTGCCAGTTAAAGGAGTAGCTGAATAGTTTCTGTTTCCTGGATGGTAGTGACTTGCATAGGAGCTCGGTCTCAAATAAGACAGTTGTTTCTCAAACTGTATTTTGACCCCATTGCAGGAAGATAAGTGACGCAAAGGAAGATTATCCAACAAACCTGGAAAGTGTTCATTGACTTACCATGCAGTATAGTGGATCCTGCTTAACCATCACTAGTTCATGGCCGAGCTAGACGAAGCTGAGGGAAGTGTGGACAAAGCCTAAAGATCTTCAAGCCTCAACTATTTCATTGCATGTCTTTGTTATGCAGTGAATTTTGGAGTAACACAAATTGTGTGAAATTTAGTACAACTGGGAACAAAGGCCTGTGCCAAGCAGTCTAATATAGTTAATGTTGTTAAACTCTGGACATATCATCACCTAGGGGGTGATACAGAAAGAGTGGAACCTGCATGTTTTCATCAGTTGTTGGGTGACATTCCTGTTGGTTTTGGTACAGTTATGGAACAAGCTAATACCAGAGTTGAATTTTAGGGTCGGATATCTCTCTGCATCCTTGTGCAATACCTTGCTACGTCCTCCTTTACATGGTACTCACAGCTCTTGTCCCTCCATTTCAAACAGATTGCTGCTGTTCTGTTCTAAAGTGACGAAGAGATGCTAAGGTGGTGAAGCTGGAAGAAGCTTCTTAAGAGAGGAGACTTAAGACTTTGGTACAGTTAGCCTTGCACCAGGGAGCTTGGAGTGGTATGATTTTTAAATACACTGGAAGAATGAAAATGCTTGGGGAAACGAAACTTTAGTAACTGGATTTACACTTACAGTGTTCACAGATGAATCTTCAGGCTGTTAATGGAAAGGCTGCGTGCCTCCAGGAAAGTGAAGTTTGGGACTTGTCTTTGAAATGAAGTCAATGTGAACAGGGAACCTAAGTTGTATCAAGATTGAGCTTGTAAAATTAAAGGAAAGGATTGCATGATACTGTCCTGGGGGAGGAGGAAGCTGATAAGGATACAGTTATTGTGGATATCTTAGATCAGTTTTAACTCTCTCTTTCAAAGCTTTCAGGCATATTGTAGTCCTTGAGAATGTTGTCCTTTTGTACTAAAGGCGTTATATTTTTAGTGTGTTGGAGTTCGGTGGGTTTTTTGGTTGTGGCACACATTGATGTTGGGGAGAATGTCTTCTAATGGGTGCTTCTCAAGCAAATCCAGAATAAGGGGAAGGAAATAAAACATCAAACCCAAGAGAATAATGTTGCAGACCATCATGTGGATTGCTGTAAAACACCACACTGAGTAATCCACGTGATGGTCTGCAACCTTATTCTCTTGGGTTTGATGTTTTATTTCCGTCCCCTTATTCCCTTCTGATTATGCAAGCAAATGTGACAGACAATTTCCGCTTCAAGAGACAATACTGTTGAGGAGGAAGCGTCATTGCAAGGCTCCCCAGACTGCATGTGTGCATTGACCACCAGCAGCAGGGACCTTGCAGCATGGTGGTGTTCCACTCTTTGCTAGAGCAAGTCTTATCCAGTGTCATCTGCCTGCAGGGGCAAGTCTGTTTGTTTGTTAGCTTAAATGGTCTTGCCTGTACTTAACCCCCCCAAAAATACTTCTTACTGGGTGGTCACAAACATAAGGGGACATACCCAAAGCTTGGAAGAGTTCACAGGCAGTGTAAGTTGTAACTGTGCATACAATATGGTTGAAACATATAGTTTAATTGAGTTTTCTGCTGAACTATGCAGAGGACTGAGCTTCTGGAAAGGAAAAAATTTGCTTTGGGCGGTAGCATTCTGTCTGTGTGCTTCTTGCTTGAACAGGATGCGAAGTTAGCCTGTAACTGACCTGGTGTACTGGAAATATTTGATTTCCACTGTATCTTTATTTGTGAGCAATTAATACTGTGTTTCTAAGTTTTCACAAGTTACTTGAAGAGCCCTACTTTCTGTCCGATATGTAAATTGGCTTCTGGGCTCCTGTCCCTTTCCTCAGTTTTTTCTCAAGTATCAATAAGTAATCATTGTAAGATTTGAGGTACTGGGTGGGTGTGCCTGTAGAAGTGTTCACTTAGAGTACGTGCTCATGTGTCATGGGAACTGATAGCTGAGGGACATTTTCTCCAGGTCGCATAGTCTGTTGAAACTGTGGTGTTTGGAAGTTGTTACTCTTACGGGACAGAGAAAAGGTGTTAATTTTCTGGAGTCTTTGGTGAATTTTAACTGTCTTGTGATTATAGAGAAGCACTATGGGGCCTCTCATCTCTTCTATTCTCTTCCTTCTCTGTTTTCTGAAATTTCTAGTCTCGTTGACTATTGCAGGGTTGTCTACAGCTTAAGAGCATTGGACTTCATTGCTGAGATGGTCCTTTGTAATCCTGTATTTCTGAATGAGACTAAGAAAGCCTGTGCTTAAAACCTACATTCATATGTACTCTGTGTGGTGTGTGTTATTTGGTACTGTGCTTCCTTTGCCTAGTTATGTAGGTATAACTAGATGGAGCTAACTTTTATGTTGATAATATTGTAAACCATGCCGGAACAGAATACAACTAAATTATTCTGCCAAGTTTAACGGAGACTGAGGTGTGGGGGTTTTCCCCTTTATTCACAGAGGATAATAATATTAGTGGGTATTTTACTTGGGTCTAATAACTTCATGGCCAAGAACTCAGCGCTTTCAATAGCTTCATCAACAAAACTGGCAGTTTATTATTTCACAAGAAAAAAAAGTACATGCGAGTCTTGTGTGGAAATAAATTTTAGCTTTGTTTTGATACTTTTCTTCTTGCTGACTCTGATTCCTTTATTGGGACATTTGGTTCCTGTTACCTTTAATGAAGATGACGCAGATGTAATCCCAGAGATGGATATTTCACCTTGTCTCCTTCTGCTTTCTTTATCTTTGGGTTGGTTTGGTGTTGGGTTTGGGGTTGGGGGGGGTGTTGTTTGGTGGTTTGTTTTTTTCTTTTTCCTGCAAGCATAGACTTCAGACATTTTGGTATGGGAGTTAGGACTACTTTGGTATATTATCTGACTGCCAGTATTTTTGTATCTCCATGAGCAGGACCATCTGCGCAGAATTGTTGTTGATTCCCTGGGAAAGGAAAGCACATCAGGGAATGGCTTAGTTCCTTATGTCTCATCTTTTCTCATTGCTTTTTATTTGAAAGGGCCTTCTGATACTACTTACTTGACATTCCTGCCTAAAAGAAGGATTGCTTTTCCTGCTTTTGTTGCCAGTTATAACATTAACTGGAGAACAAATCATTCCAGTTTGTATTTTACAAAGCTGGTCCACTTCGGCAGCCCCTGTTGTTCCTTTAAAAAGAAACCTTTATGTTAGTGTCCCTCCTGTGGGTGTGTTAGTTTCTGGTCAGCACTGCCCTACCTGCCTGCTGGCCTGCCTTCCTGTTTTTACAGGGTGGCTAAGCCAGCCTAATGAGAGGGCCAGTGAATGGGATGATCCTGTTCCTCACCCACTGAGCTGCATTCTCCTGCTGCTTCTCCTGTGCTGGCACTGGTATTGTCCCGAGCACAGCCTGGAAGCAGGAGGGGATTACAGATTGAGCTCCCTGAACTGGGTCACCGTGGGCATGCCAGGCAAGTATGAGTGCCAGCTGCCGGCACAGTGTAGGAATGCAGAGCCAGAGGGATGGGGAAGCCTCCGGTTGTGACAGATGCTGGCTCAATCTAGTAACCCGCACAGTAAAGCCCATGCCCCGTGTGCTCTGTGTCAGTGCCATGCAGGTGTGGTCAGCTAAAACAGCATGGAAGAGTTGCTCTGAACTGGGAAGCAAAAACTGACTGTCAATTAACCCTGGACAACGAGATCGGTGACTGCACAGTCTGAGTATGTTTTCCTGCGGCAGCAGCCGTAGGGTAGCCAGACAAGCCCTCCTTTGCACAGAGGTCAGTCAGAGTGGGTAACTTGGAATATTTTTTTTAAATGTTCTAAATTCCTAAGTGCCCAAGCTTGTCTGCGAGAGTGAGTAGTTGTGAATAAAGGCTGAAGAGCTGGGGAAGTGAACAATTATTTGGCTGTAAATAGCAGCTCATAAAACCATGATGTATATGGACAGTTAGTAAGGCAGTTGGTATGAGATTTGTGTATGTGACACAAACTGTGCTTTGTTTGTAATGCCATGTCTTCTTAAAAAGCTGTCTTCAGTCAAGGGAAAGCAGTATTTTCATCACTGGATTGAATTTTTTGGCTTAAATTATGTGTCTATAGATTGTATTACTTGGTGAGTTTCTTATGTATTTAGCTAACATCAAATTAATAATTGGAGGAGAAAAAGCAGAATTTTTCCCCCACAAAAAATTATTCTGCCATCTTCTGTGGACTATAAGCTTGAGGCTGTATGTTTCTTCTTGTGCGCTGGTACTGAAATATTAGTAAGATACCTGTGGATTTTACAGTGAATCTTTGTAACTGATGGGAAGTAATGAAACATGGTGAAATCCATTCCCCACCTGTAACTCTATTGTTTCTTGGGAAAGCTGAGTCATAACCTGTTTGGGACTTTGCAGTCCATCCTCACTTATGCTTTCAGTGATTAGATTTTACCCTTTTTCTAGCAACAGTTTGGTGAATGATCCATACCCTACCATCATATTAAATCATTTTTCAAATATACTGAAAAAGCAACATTTTCTTACATTAGCATTGTTTAATGTATCTAACAGGTGCAGCTGTGCTGCCAATGTCATGCATTTGTGTATTTTTATTTGTGGCCATTCAACGTAGCTATCTTCCAGAGTCAAAATCTGCATAGAAATGCTGCCTAGAGGCACATTGTTATTGCTTATTAAGATCATAGTTCGTATGCTATAAAACAGGGAGGTTCTGAAAAGGGGAAAGGAAGGGAAGCTGCCCATTGTGATGAAAGAGTGGATGGCATAACTGAGATCTGATAAGTATTATCACTAGACTCTGCCTCCCCAAGATGAAGGACAAACACCCACGTCAGGCATGCTTCAGAACCCATTGCTACAGAAGAGAAACAGGAAACTCCAAAACATTTTATGTATGCACTAGCAGCAGCAACAGTCTTTAGCGTCACCAAAATCACGTTTTTTCTGCTCATATGTTTTAATATTCAGTCCCAGCTCCTGCTTTAAGAATTTCTGAGCAAGTGATGACTGAGCTGTTATGTTCAGTTCTAAGTCAGATGTACATCACGTACATCTTTCAAAATTCAGGAAGTCTAACTTATGATTTAATGTTAATTGCTGTGCTGGTTTACAAATTTCATGAAAAGCCCAAATGAAGGGGAAAATGAAGTACTGAAGAACAATAGAAGCATTAAGACTCAAACTCTGGTGTTAAGTACTGGCACAGTATATTATGTTCCTTATTTATGTGGGCATGTACTTAAGCATTGATTCTTTAGGTACCTGTACGTGCAAGCTTCTTTTTAATACCATAAATGGCAGTAAGGGTAGCACTTTGCTTGAAAATCTGTGCATTTCTTTGCATTATCCCACCTTCTTTCTGGCTGTTTCCTTTCCATCATAGATGTAGTTATTATTTGAACTGTTTAGAAGTGTGAGTACTCTGCTTTTCGTGTTATAAGATGATTTCTGAAAAGGCTTTAGCAGATGTACGTGTATTCAGACCAAATGGGTTTCGGCAAGCTCCAGCCCAAGCATCATTAATAGGAAATGGCTGACATCCAGCTGCCTTGGAAGTCTTGCAGCCATACATATTCCCCCAGCTTATACATTAAATACAATTACATCTCAGCACAGACTTCACATTGGTATTTAAACCACTGTGTCTATAAGTAGACTTCTGTCTAAAGCATTTTCTTGAGTACTTGCTTGGGCAAATAAGATAATACCTAGTTCTTCGCGTTCTGTAGTTTGATAATCACTTAAGTATAGGTGCTTGTGTTAAGGGACTCGAGGCATGGGACCTTCTCACGCTTTTTTGTTGTTGTTGTTTTTACCATCTCCAAGTTCTAAAAGTATGATACATGTGTGTTTAGACTGAATTCACTTTCATACTGGTTGTGTACATCTTATATTTGTAGTGTGATAAAACTTGACACCATGTTTAGTGAATTTTTTTTCACCCGCTGCATATTGACAAAGGACCAGCTCCAAAGTCTTCTAGAACAGGTCAGTACTTTTTCCCTTTTGTTACAATGTTATCAATGCACTGTCAAAGATCAGTGACTTGAAGTGTTCATTGAGAACTGCAGAATACTGAGCTTCAGACAATCTGACACTACACTTGTTTTGTGAACAGTAGAGTACAAATGAGAGGCAGTAAGAATGTGAAAGTGGTTTAGCACTGCTGTTGTCTGTATACTAGGAAGCTAAGAGGTCTTGAGCTTTGCAGTATGGCTTAGTCTCATATTAAAAATAAAAAAGGGACTGAACATACCATGGAGAAGACTGTTTAAAAACTTAACTCTAAAGTTTTCAAACTATATGTGTGATACCTATGCACTTAGGCCATCTCACATTGAACTATATTAGATGAAATTTTAAGGTGAAAAGTAATTGTACAGTAAAATGAATTCTCAACAAGGAACCATGAAAAATTGTTTCTCTTGAGCAGTGAGAAGTTTTACAGCTCCTAAAAAGAGCAAATCACAGCATTTAGATATTACACTTTTGCTTATAAAGGAATAGCCAACAACTTGATCCCCCCCCCCCCCCCCCCCCCCCGATAATGTTGTAATTGCTATTCCTGTCTAGGCAATAACTGGATCAGAGAGCAGAAAAATAGTGTCTGGCCATTGCTCAGCCTCTTGTATAAAGTTTCAGTGATGTTGATAACTTGCATTTCTTGTCTCGTCTACTGGCACAGTGACAAGCACGCATGTCTGGTGTTACCCAGACTGTGTAAGTGAATGCTGGATAGATAATATGAAACTGAAGACAGAGCTGAATTGTTTATATACATACAGGAAGCAGCGAAGGTTTTGTCTGTGCCTGTCTGGTGTTTGCCTCTCACCCACCTATTCTAACTGTTCAAAGCGCTATAAAAAGCAGGAAAGAGAATTTAGTCTTCGTTTGACTACTTTCAGACTTCAATAATTCAGTGATCTTCTTATAGCAATCTGTAAAGTTGTTAGTATGTCTTTGTTTTTTGTCTGCAGTAAATTTATGGGTTTCCAGGAGGACAGAATCATCAAACCTTAAGTAATGCTTCCAGCTTTTTCAGTGTGCCTTCTCTTCTGAACATCTGCTGCCAGCGTAGACCCAGAGTACTTTATTCATTCAAATTTGCATTCCAAAACCCAAATGTGAATAGAAAAAAAAATCTGACATCAGAATTCCTGCTCATGCAAGAGAATCTGTTTTAAAAAAACAGGATTACAGAACTCCATAAAAGCATGTAATGTCACTTTGTTCTCGTTAACAGCAACAAAAATCTGCTCATTTACCTGACTGTTAGGCCACGTCAATCCATTGACAAAAGTGTAATTTAGAATTAACAAGACAGTACTGGTAAGCACATTGATGTAAAGGAGTTCCTTTTTGTTTCTGTGTACAGCTTGTAACTTAGAACAACACTTTGTATTTGTACACAGATGCCAGTTTTTCAGTGTCGAGCATTTTCCTTTTGTGCACTATAAAGTTCTAGCAACAGCGCAACTCCTTTTTCTGGCAAGGGCTTTGTACATGCTTCAGAGTTAAAATAAATCTTTCTTCTCCTTTTCTGCCTCATCTCCTCCCCTGTGTGCTTTCATTCCTTGACCTTCAGCTGTGCTAAACTAATTTTCAAGAGCATGGTTTGACCTAATTGCTTAGCAGAGTATGATCATGGAGAGATCCCATACATTGTCTGCTAACCCTGTGGTCATAACTTCTTTAAAGTCATGTGCTCCTTTGAAAGAAGAAGACCACATTGATGGGAGGGAGGGCTGTGTGCTCGCGCTGTCTGTGGAGGATTTAGCAGCTGCAAGATCTCTCCTTTCTTTTTCTTTCATTGTCTGAGATACCATTGTCAGTGCCACCTTTTCTTCTTGAAAACCCTTATCCTTCATGCTGCATGGCACTTCAGAAAGAGACAGAAAGTCTTTAATCTGTGCCTTATTGAATCATGAATCTGTACTTTCCCCAAATGAAAAATACTTGGGCGTGTGTTCCTGCATGTTCTTCCTTAGAAGGCTTGCGTGCAGGCATAGTGTAAATTTGAAATGCTCTGATGATTTGGAAAAAGATAAATAAGAGACCGGAAGACAAAGTAAAGCAGGAGATGCAGTAATAGCTATTAGCTGCCTTGTTTTGAAAACTTTCAAAGCATAGCAGCAAGCAAACATGGTGGGAAGAGAGGGAGCACAACTGGCTCTTGTCTGTGTGCTCACACCCAGGGAGCCTGTAGTGCCTTCCTTACCTGCACCTTGCTGCAGGCTTCAGCCTTCTTTTCATTACTGGCGATACTTTCTATCTAGCTCATCAGGGCCATCTCTAAAAAACCTGAAGCTGTACGCTGCTGCAGAGCGAATCCTCCATCTGTTGAAACCTGCATTTCCTGCTGTTGTTCGTTAGAGTGATGAATGCAGGGCTACACTGTGAAAACTCTTAACACGCTTCTGGTTTAAGCTATGCATAATGGTAACATAAATGAGAGTCAAGTAAAGAAATGTTTTCTTAGACTCCTTTGTGAGGCAGATAGAAATTATTTGAGTTCCTTGTATATGTCTATCTGTACTAAAACAAGTCGCAAATTAAGTGGGGGCGTGGGACTTTTTCTAGCCTACAGAGCAGCCTAATGACAGGAAAATCCACTTGCTAATAAGACTTCCAGTGTCAAGTGTGAAGTTCTTAAGGATTATTGAAGTTAACAGTCTGCAAAGTATAGTGCAAGGAAAAACATCAGTGTTTCCTAGCTGCTATTGGATTCATTAGCTAAATAAATTAATTGTGAACTATTAATTTTTATCTCTTCCTGGAGGACTGATTGTGCCTCTGTAGAAGATCTCTCTATCGTTGGGCAACTCCTGCTGAATTCAAAGCTTGTCCATTGTAGCACTTAGTATCCTTCACGCTGTTGTCATGCCCCTGTTTTTTGAGGGTAGGAAGAAAGCTGAGGTGGGAGAGCTCTTCTGACTGTCACTTTCAGTTGAAAATTAGAATGCAAACTACACTGGCTTTTTTTGTTTGTGTGTTCCAGTATTAGTTACCCCATTTTCCTGTCTTTTTTTGTAACTTCTTTAAAAGAAAAGTTAGGGGGGCAAAAAAGGTGACTGCCCTTTCAAATGTCGCATATGTGCTGCATGCAATGTGTTGTCAAGGGTGTCTTTTCAAATCATTATTATTATTATTATTTTTGTGTAATTCTACTGGTCTGTAATTTTTAAAGTTTTACAGCCCAAGTTCCTTGACCATGCAACCTTAAGTCCTCCTATAGTAGGTCTTTTGGTGGTAATGAGAGGTAAAGGAAAATGAGAATGTATTTGTGAGGGAGCTTACTTGCTTTTTCTTAAAAACAAGGGTGGAGGGGAAGAGGAAAAAGACTTTGTGTGCCTGTTTGTGGGGACATACAGGATGTATGGTATTTGGGTTTCTGTGCTTGTTTTTTCTTCCATTTTTACCCCACACATAGATTGTATTGTAATTGGCATGTTTTGAGAGGTGTTTAGTCAGCTGCATAAAATGGCTTAATAATTCTGTTCCCTCATCCAATTTTATTGCTCATTTTGAGGGATTCTGAATTTTTAAAAGCCTTTTAAGCTGTCTCATTTGAACGTAGCTTTCTTAAATCTACTAAGTAATGTTATCTTTAATAGTGTTTATGTGCTGGTGGTTTTTCGTAGATTCTCAAGAATGACAAACTCTGACATAGAGAAAAAGAGGTATCTTACAGAAACAGTTTCTCAGCTACCGTTAGAGCTGAAACGCTGGAAAAAGCAAGATAATGCAATGTGATGCTTCTTGAACTGAGGATTGAATCCATCCTTTAGGGAAAGGGGTGAACTTTATGGATGTGGTTAGTATCACCCTGTTGGTGGTTATAAAATGTGCATGTGTGTGTTTGAGTGGCAGGAACCTGTATGGAGGTGGCAGATAATGCACATTTATCAGATGTACCATGTAGCCTTCTGCTGGAGTGAGAGCAGGTTTACTCTAGTTTTGCAATAGGTATATGTAATGGCTGTGTCCTTTCACAAAGTGGAACCAGGCACTTACTCTAACAAAAGTAAAGCAGAGCTGCAAGTGTGGGGTGCTGCCTGGAGTGCTGCTGCTCACCTTATTTTTCAGTAGCTTCTCCATGTTTCAAGGTTGCACAGAGAGAGGCTGGTTAATCTTTGTAAAGCTCAGACCAGGTTGTTAAGTACATTTGACAGCTTGTTTATATGTGTAGCTTTGTTTAGATCAATTGTTTTCTACCCTATCTTCTCCATTCTCTTTCTTCTGCCTTGTACCAAAGTTCAGTTGTTCTATATGCCATCAGAAACAACACATCACTGCATTCTGGTCTGTGTCTTGGATGTTATCTTTGTTTACATTTGCTTTTTGTCCTTTGCACTTTGGCAGCTATTCAATCTCAACATGATACTCACTTCATGCTGCCTATTAGACTTTTTCCTTGACTTTATCTCCCTGTTTCAAAATGCACCATGCTGTCCTTAACCACTAAACACCCAGAAGTTGGGATTTTTCAGGATGTTCATAGTCATGAAAGGATGGAAAAACGTCTTCAGTTTTAGTGTGAAAGCATCTCCTTCGTCTGTGATGTGCTCTTAGCTTATCTTTGTCCAGCATCCTGACTGTATTATCTGCCTCAGAAACTTGTCTTGCATGGTAACAAGCTCACCTTGACAGATGGTGAACTCTCATCAGCTGATTTGGGGGGGGGGGGGGGGGGAGGCGGGGGAGGCAGGGCAGGGGTGCATGTTATGCAGTCATAGCTGTTTTAACTGAAAGTTACTGGAATACTCTTACTTCAGCTTAAAAATCAGTCACAAAACTACAGTGAAGCTGGGATCATTAGTATCAGAAGACATCTTGCAGTGAATTCTTGCATCCATCTTAATTAACATTGCTAATTATTAACATTTATCTTGCTTATGCATATGTTACTGTGATGGAAAGTTTCATTTCTCTGTAGCCATTTAGAGTTTTTATTTTGAAAATTGTAACTGTGTTACACAGGGTACCATAGGAAGATGTTGAGAAAAGCACTTGTGTAGATTTCTTAATGTTTTTCACCTTCAAGCGCTTTTAAGAGGCCTCTAAATGTCAATTTACTGTCTCTTCCTTGCCATTTGCAGTACCTGCATTACTTTTAAGCTCTTTTTCAGGTGTTTAGGATGTGCAGTCTTTTGCGTTTTAGGTTGGAGAAGGTTACTCTGAATCTGAATTAAGAACTGTTTCAGAGATGGGGCTATAACGTGACATTTTTATCTGCTCATAATGAAGCAACAGTTGAATTAATCACTTTTTTTTCTTTGGAGACACCAAAGTTGGTCCTGCATACAACCTCACTGCTGTCCATACAAACCTTCCTGCTGAAATTCCCAAGTGTCTAAACTGTACACCAATACTTTCCCACGAGAAGATTTACACAGTAAAGGAGTATCTTTATTATATTATGCATTTCTATTGGATTTTAGGTTATGGGGACAACTGTGGGGTTTGACCATTCTGCTCACTTGAAGTGGCCTCCACAACCATTGCAAGGTGGCCCTTTCCTTTGTTTTCTGTGGAATTTGGGTGTAGCTCACCAGCAGTGAAAGCTGATGAAAATGTTTGGTGTTAACTTTGCAATTTTTAACATAGGTGGTTTGGTGCTACTGCTGGAAAGTTAGTGTAACAAAGTGTAATCTTTTCAATTCTGTCCTCTCAACTTCATAATTCAGGGAGAAAATAATCTACAGGGAAAATTTTCTGACCTGTCTTGCTTTTTTTTTCTGTATTCAAAACAGTGAGTTTATATTTCATTTTAGGTAATCTATCTCTCTAACTGCCCTGTATAAAAATCAAATTTGATGTTTCTAGAGTAGTGTCCCAAAAGTAGTGAACTAGCTGTAATTTATTTCAGTTTTGTTTCTTAACCCAACAGTAATTGATCTTTTGTAGTTGGAAGAATCTGAGCACTGTGGAGAAGTGCTGGAGCTTTTAACTGAACCCCACATAAGTCCTAGTAAATCTCTCCTTCGTCACATCATATTGCATGACAAATAATCTTATCTTTGTCTTTGGTGAAGCATCTTAAAGAAATTTAAATTTCCGAAAATTATGCTGAATATACTAGTTGCTGAGAAGACCAAAAAAAAAAAAATAGGCTCTCTTACGCCACCCCCAAAATTTATTTCCCCTGACTTCTCTGGCTAATGTTGATGATTGGGATGTGGCTGGCCAAGCAAAAGACTTGTGTGTAAGAGGTTTTGCTCTCACGAATGAGAACTGAGGGACTAGAAATGAGAACTCCGTAACTATTTGGAAACAACCTTTCTTGTTCAGAAAAAGTATAAAAGAAATTGAAACAACCTCTGATATGTTCACGTTCTAGTCTGCCTATTTTTCTAAGGTCTCTCGTGCCTCTTTTAGAGTACTGTCTTTCCAAGTCTGGTTGCAGGATACAGGGCAACGTTGGCTTGAAGAATTTCAGCTTGTTGGCGTTTCATTCTAGGACATGTGGTAGCACTTTCCTCCACGACTTGTGTGAACCTTTTTTTTAAATTATCTTTTAAACTGGATCATTGAGTATTAATGGTTAGAAGTAAATTTTGATTTTGTGAGATCAGTTGAAGAAGAGGTGTGACAACAGGAACAAGTAGTTGGGCATGCAGGAGGGGTAGGTGGGGTGTACAAAGACATATTTGAACCAGCTTCACTTTGAGACAGAGGAGGAACATGTTAGAGATGTTTTTCTCTGCAGTGCCATATGCTGCAGAATTGCCACTGTGCTAGCAATCTGGCCCAACAAATGTGTGCAAAGTGTATGATGTTAATGTGAAAATTAGTTAAACCGAATTATCGAAAAATACTGTTTTGGGAAGACTGTGAGTGGAGAAAATTATAAATTGATAATAAATTGCATAGACAAGTCTCCTGTTGCTCTTCATAGTACTGCTTTTTAAACTACTTTTATGCGCTCTCCTAATTTACTTAAGATGTTTGTTTAATGTGTGGCCTACGTAGGCTTTAACTGGAGTAGAGCTTTAGAATTCAAAAAAGCTACTGCCTTCCCTGATTTCATTTTTAGAGTTCCAGTGTTGGCCTTTTTTGTGCTACCCTGGTGGTGTTGACTGAAGGTTATTTCTTCTGCTAGTCATGTGGCAGATGGGGAAAAGATTTTCAATGTTATAGCATGAAAAATCATGTGAGGCCAGAAAAAGAGTGACTGTTTCTTGGTAGCGGTCTGTTTTCCACGTGGTTGTGGGTTTTCTGTAACATCTTCGGAAGAGGGCAGTGTCCCTTGTGCTCACTGTAGTTCTAGTACTCCCTGTACTTGCGGTCATGAGAAAGCTGTGTTTGTGCTTAGGTAGTGCTAGCGGTAGCGTCTACAGCCCGCTCAGCAGAGATCACGTTATCTTTCATGTGGGTGCTGCTTCAAGCCATTCTGTCATCTAGTTTCATCTTATCATCATGTTCCCATCTCTCATAAACCGTCTTCTTTTAGCACCGTGGTGAAGTCATTGTGTGCAGGGTTGTTTACAGCTGCATGGTAACTTCTTTTTCCCGTGCAACTGCTGCTGCATTGTGTCTTCCGAAAGGATGTGAATTTTTGATAAAGCTCTGTTGGGAGGCATTTGTACTCACTGTGATGACGGTTCATATCTGCATCCCTGACAAACGTTGTGTCTGGCTGCTTGCAGCAATGCCTGCACTTACCGTGTTCACTACCTAGTGGAAGCCTGAACCCACACACCTGTCAGGATTTCAGCTTGTTTACTCAAATGTTCTTTGAGACAAAGCTTGAGATAAACTTTCTCTGATGCTGAAGAATTTTTTTTTATTTCCATGCTTTGAGAAGGCTTTCAAAAACAGCAATAAATATCTTAAGTTGTACCTAGTGAGTTCATTGAGAATACCAGTGAATTTAAGCCTAAGCAGTGTTATAAAACAGCTAAGGCTCACTGGTGTGTCTGTTGTTGTTGCCAAGATAATGAAAAGTAATTCAGAAGCTTTTCTGACTCTTCAAGTGTGATTGAATGGTTTCAGATGGGAAGGTGTTTGGGGACTCCGTGTGCCATTTGACAGATTTCCATGTCAAGCCTACAAGTTGATTTTTGACTGCCAACCCCGCAGTAGTTATCGTGTGCTATGGTAGCTGAGCTCTGCTCTCTTTCTCTGTTGCCACCAACACACTATCACTTCAGTGATGTTACTGCCAGCTAGACAGTCTTATGGTTACACTTGGAGTAACACCTGTGCAAACTCATTAATTACTAGAGAAATTTCACTGTTGTCACTCTAGGAAATAGGAAGGGAGCTGTCTTTATTTGGTGACCTAGTGCTTTTCTTGCCTAGACTTCTGGCAATCCTTTTTTATTTTGTGGGTTGTTTTCTTCTTTTTTTTTTTTTTTTTTTTTCCCCTTCTCCCTAAAACTCGTTTTCCTTCTGGCATGTTGTCGGTGTTCCTCTGTGATGAATGTGTGAGGCCAAAGGGGCTCTTGCTGTGAATATGAGAGAAACACCTGACCTGTGAGGGAAGGGGTACTTTGACATGCGGCTGTTGCTCTGCAGATGCAAACTTGGGTGCCACCACGTTTTCTGGACAGCCTACCAAGACCACAAGTGGCTTTTGTTTAATTTTTTTGTGAATGCTGAGGAGCGTGCCACATAACGGTTGCTCACAGCTGGTCACAGCGGATGTACCGTACAGGTTGCCGTAACAAAACAGTCTCTCCTGCAGTGACACTGTGTGTCCAGAATGCTGTTCGCACACCAGCACACTTGCCTTCCTGACACGTTGTGAGGCACTTCGCCTCCACGTGCGAGGCAGGAGAGGACAGTGGAAGAAACCAAGACGTTCTGGGGACTCGGGCTTGCTCTCTTTGAGCAAATGGGGTTTGGTTTTTGGCCCCATACCTTCGAACGGCATAGCGATTGAGGCCTTCCCCCTGTTCTGGGAGGTGCGTGCTGCCCTGGCGCCGAGGCCTGCGGTCTTGTGGGGGTAACAGTGCCTGCGGAGGGAGGGCTGCCTGCCGGGCGCTCGCCTCCGCCAGCCAAACGCTTGGTTGTGTTCTCCCTGCGGTTGCCCCAGCAGGAAGGAGTGATTTTGGAGGTGGTGCCGACCCCATCTGCGAGCGTCGTCTCCCTCCCACCGGCAGAGGGGCCTGCCTCAGGACTCCGAGCTCTGCCAGGGGTGACCAGCTCCTGGTCAGCAGGTAAAAAGGGCAACATTTTCTGGCACCCAGCATTGTGGTACTTGGTGAAATTGACTGAGCAGTCAAAATAGTTCCAGAAGCACTGTGGCATAGAGGGATACCACAACTCTGATTTGAAAGGGAGAGTTTTGCATGCTGAGTAGAAACACGAAGTGGCCTTGAGGCAGGTTACTGAGACACCATGAATAGGGAGGGAGCCATCCTACGAAATGCAGGGCTGTTCCCCCGCTTCACGGAGCTGTGCTGGAGTGCTGGCCTCCTAAGGAGCAGCCACTGCTGCTTTTTCTGGGTGGGCGTGAGACCTTTACAGGAGGTGAAACAAGAAAATGCTGCTTGCCAGACCCTGCCTCTGGCAGCACAGGTTTTCTTACAAAGCACAGTAAGCCCCTCTTAAAAGACCTCTTTCCCCAGAATGAAAAAGGACAATTAAGATTTGTTCTTCATCAAACTATTCTGCAAGACCAGTTGTGGGAAATGCACTACCACGCTGATCTCTTGCTCTCTTGTAGTTCCTCATTGACGTTTTTTCCCTGTGTAAAGAGCCGAGAGAAACCCCCCATCAGAGCAATTTTTCTTTGTCTGACACTTTAACATGAAAAAGAACAAAATGAAGCATGACACTGGGGGAGAGCGCATTGTGCTGGCCTCCCTGAGACAATTTGTATTGACCTGAAAAGCTGGTGGCTGGCGGTAGGAAAGGCAGGCTGCTTACCATTTCACTGACACAGGGGGTGCATGCAGCAAGCTGTCGAGAGGCACACGGTCATCCGACATCATGGTTTTTATTAGAGATTCCTGCTTCTGTGAAAGAAACAGTAGCAGTCCCTGCTAAGAGAAACCTTGCTCCAGGTCATGTTTCAAGCAGATGCAACTCATGCATATGAATGCTGCTTTATGACAGAAAAAGGAAGGAAATGCATAAATGGAATTTGTGTTCTTGAGGCCAAAATAAAATGCCTCTGTGAACTGGATTTGTAACAAAAAATGCAGCAAAAATTAGTTATAGCTGTGCTGGTAGTACTGGAGCTTGAGTCATTTCTGTCTGTTTCCTTGGGGAATATAGCTTTGTCAAGAAGGCAATAGATACAAGAAAATTTCAGGAATTAGTGCTGTTTAATATTTGAGGTCTTTACTTGAAAAGTCTATATCTAGAAAATCAAAGATCAAAGTAGGCTGCGGCTTGTGAAGTGAAATATTTCAGGATTGTCTGCATTTATTTCCACATGCAAAAATATGTAGCAACTAGCACAAACATATCTTCTGTAAGCAGGCTGTCACTTGTGGGCAACTCTTTTTTATTAGAATACCATGTAATACAGAAATGTCTGACCAAAACTTCCCAAAGAGAGCTTCGATGCAGAGTTAAAATTAACCGAAAGCCCTTTGTACCCTTCCAGCATGTCAAGAGTACTCCTCCCTAAGCCTCTGAAATCTATTACGTAAAGAGTTAACACTTTTAGGAAGTGAATTTCTTATGTTATTTTTGAGGAAGTCATGACAGCAAAGGGGGTGCAGTACAATACCTCTTGAAGGATGGAGAGGGAAGTGATGTGCAGAGAAATTTATTGGAAATACTGAAATGCTCCTGGGCGACTGGTTCTGCTTTTTTCCAGGGCCCTGCCTATCTTCATTTGGGATGTATGGAGGTCCCAAGTAGAGTCAAGATGAGGAACTGAATCTAGGGAGCGCACTGCTGGTGGTAGCAATGGGGAAGAAACACAAGTCCCCTACTTGCTCATTTGTAACTCTCTGGAGCAGAGCACAGCTGATGGATGGACTTGGATACTGCTCTCTGTAGGTGTACTACCCTCTCATTTGCCTGCTCTAACTGGAGAATACCAGCTTCCTGGAAAGATATTCTTGTTAAAGCTCTGTTTACAAAGTAATTTGTGAATTCAAAAATCATTGCTTTATTTTGGACCTGTGTTGAGACATGCTTCATCCCTTAACCAAGTGTCCCCAAGTTACCCACCTGTTTTATCTCTGGTGTAGTATTGCATATCTATAATATATAAAGAAAGAGGGTGGAGAGCGGCAAGGCCAGGTAATACATGACAATTTCCAATTCTGCAATGCAAAAGTCTAGAGAAGTGCCCCTTGATTAAGACCATAATTTCTAAAATGTTTCCTGTAGTTTGTGCACTCCTTTGCTCTCAGCCCTTGTACCAGGGGAAGAAAGGATTTCAGTTGCAGCTTGCAGTGACTGTTATGCTGATGTCCATGTGACTGCATTTTTATTCTGATGTGTAACTCTTCATCTGAGTAGAAAGAGCTGCAATGCTGAAAGCTGGAATTGATGCGTGTGAGTCTTTTGTAGACTGGCTGAATTACTGTAGAAAGTGAAACTTTCCCAATGCAATGTTAGTGATTATAAATACACAACTGTTTTGAATGACAAATCTCCTGGCATCCTGTTAGTCAAAACCAAACTTAGAAAAAGGCTCTCCGTTTTGGCAGAGAAGCTGAATTTTAGGAGACTACTCCTTTTAGTAATGCTGATATGGACTTGCAGCTCTTCTTTTTTTTTTCTTCTTCTTTTTTTTCTTCTTTTTCTTTCTTTTTTTTAGTCGTATTTATTCTCACTGCTGATATTCATTGAGCATACTGCTTGTATTTATGAAAGTATATGCACTGCTTACAAGAGTCTCTGACCTTTCCTTCAATGTAATAGTTTTCACAGCTTTCATAAAGGTCATCAAAGTAGGCGTGTGGACTTTGGACTGCTTCAAAATACTGACTGTTGAAGTAAGAAATCAAGGTGGTGTTAGGTGAAAGCTTACAGGAGAGAGTTTCTGTGTGCAACATCCACTTGCAGAAGTGCAGCTGGAGTAGAGGAGGCATTCGGTACCTGCAGAAGATCACCGAGTGACAGCTGCTGCTTCGGATGGACGGCTGCCTGCGTGCACATGCTGCCTTGCAGCATAGCCCCAGTCATCCCATGCATAATCGAGTTGCTTTCTCTAGCAAGTTGAAGCTTAGGAGCTATGCAGTAGATTAATCTTTCATACCAAGTACAACTTGGAGTGAAAATAAGGCACAACTTGCCACTCAAGGAACTTAGCCATTAAGTAGGTTGTATTAATATTGGAAGTATGAAAGTCTGAATCCCAGATCATGGGACTCAGGTAAGTTCTGGATGCTGCAGAGTGCTGCTTTCTCCAGAGATCCTTTTGTTCAAATGACCTTAAATCTGGATCACTACTACTTCCCTAATCTTTCTTAAGGCACAGTAGTTTTTCTATCTACATTCAGTAAAATGCAGATTTAGAGCATTTGGAAAAACATGCATTTTTAACAATGAGCTGGTTTATCTAAAGTATAAAGCTAGAACATGATGACATCTCTAGAAATCACTTAATCCATTTCTCTGCTTCAAAAGAAGATCAACTGCCTATAAGCACAGAAAAAATGTTTATGGTATTCTCTCCATAGCAGCACTAACACTGAAAAATGAAGCTTTTAATGCTCTTTTTTTAACTAAATGCATATTACTGGCTTTTTCGTGATGGGTCAAAGTGCGTGCTTATAGGCAGAAAGCATGTTAAAAACTGTGCAAGGAAAATTAGATGGTTTTTGAGAGGAAGTGGATACCATTAAGAATCTGGAACACAAATAAGTGGAATCCCAAAGGATGGTGGTGGTGTTACTGTTTTATTTCAGACAATTAAAGAGAGCCAGTAGATGAATAAAATGATGATGCACCTATTTCTGTTATTAATTTGATACAAGCTTTTTAATTTTCAGGGCTCTGCTGTTATTTTGCATTTTTATGTTCCGAAAAAGTTAGCCAATCAGCCCTCCAAAGACTTGACGTTTTCCCCTCTTCTCAAATTCCATCTGGAAGTCTAACTGGAAACCTCATTCTTGTTCCACAAGGAGCACTCATGCGAATAAAATGCACGCTTAACCTGAGTCCGTGTAATTATTCAGCCGTCATGCTCCAAATTTGTCATCTCTCTAGCGCTCCACAACAGCACTTTCAAATCCTACCAGAGGAAGAAAACACTGTGTTTTTAATGAAGAAAGCAAAGTGGCTGATTTTGGCATTAGTGGTTTTCATCCATTGCTTTCACAAGTACGCTGTGATTGTTGTTGTAGCACAAAGTCCTAAAACCTAAGTATTTCCATGTTAAACAAAACCAATACCAAGGTAACAAAGAGGAGTGATCTTCAATTCAGCATGTTTCAACATTTTTATGTTTCAACATAAAAGTCCATAGATTGAGTTGTTAGGTCACAGGCTCTGTTTCTCCTGGAAGGAAAGGAGTTGAAGAGTTAGTTATGTGTTATGTTAGAGAGTTATGGGGGTTTGGGTAGAAATGGTTTAAAAAAAAAAAAAAAAAAAAGCTTGTCACTGCCTTCTCCCTCCCCTCCCTCCAGCCATTGCATCTGTACTATGCATTCATATTGGAGAGCATATGAATGCCCTTGCCCTTTCTGTCTTTGGAATAACTTTTAAAAAATATTTAGATGCTGTAAGTTAGAGCTATCTGCAGTAAGCCAAAGAAAAATTAATTTGCTGTGGTTTTGGATAATTGTTCCCTTTAGTTCAGTTATGGTGACACTGTTGATACCAATACTTAGAATAATTGGGAGTGGGAGAGAAAGGAGGTAAAAAACCTAAAGCAAATCAGTGGAAATTATGTTTACATCTTTGGAAGAATAGTGGATTGGAATTAGAAAAGTGATGTGAAACTTCATATATAACAGAATTCCTGGAAGTGAAACATCTTGGCAAATACAGGAACTTCAGATGGTTTGTACTTTAAATGGGGCAGTACTTAAAAATGGACTGGACTGGGTCCAAAAACAAATGGATAGGGAAATGTCCAAGAATTTCCTACTGAAATACCATTACATAAGGAACAGAATTTTTTTTTGTGCATGTGAAATGGAGAGGAGGGGAGAATACAGCCGGGGTGGGGAGGGGGGAGGCAGATACTTTCTATATTGATGCTGGTTATGCAGCAGGATTTGTAGATTAATCCTTTCGCCAATGCTGCAGATTGATGGGTAACCACATGATGTCCCATCTGCCACTTAGCTGTTAAGTTAAATTTAGACTTCGTGCATATATGTTTTTATTTTTTATTTATTCCTTAAAACACTTGTTACAAGTGTTATTCAGCTATCTAAATAAAACAAATAACTTTGAAAGTAGTAGATTTGTATTTTTTTAATGAGGTATGTAGAAGCTTTAAATTATTAACTTACAGTTTACTCTTTATTCCTTTATTTAGATTATAGTAAAGAATTTCTTTAAGACTATGTATTATAACTTGAACATGCTATGAGTCCACCTGTTTCATACATCCATAGTTGAGAACTTAATAGGTTCTGACTGATTGTTTCTCTCTATGTAATAAATAAGCTCTACTGAGTGTTAAACATGCTGGGAAAGAGTGAATGCCACATTTGGGGTGCAGCACTCTGTTTAATCCAGAAAGGAAGCATTATTGTCAGGGTGGTTTGTTTGGTTGGTTTTTTTCCCAGGTATGTTTCTTTGGTGTGCTTTGCCATTTTATTGCGAAGGTAAGCTAGGCAAGTCGGAAGGAAACCAAATGTGCTCAGGACATAGTATATGCAGCAAGAGGGTGATTTGGAGAAGGGCGTCTCTCCTAGGAGAGACTTTGTGGGGAGTACTGATTCATTTCTTTAATTGTGCCTCAGGAAGAGACCTGAGTACCTGGCCATCCCACTGGAGTCAGGTGAATGTGTAAGCATAGAGAAAAGCAATAAAGAAGAGAGCAGAGTTGGAAGGAGTGAGGAGGAATTTGTAATTTTTCCAAGTTTTGGACACTGTGGCTTAAATGCAGAGATTTAGCAAGACACAGCAGAGTTGGACTCAAAAGTGCTGAGGTTGGAGGCGAAAGGTGGAGATCATAAAAACCTGGAATTAAGAGTGCTTAGCAAAGAAAATTAATGCAGTGGGCTGACAGTTGTGAAAATAATGAGGAGGAAACCTTTCAATTATATTAAAAGAGCACAGCAAATGGGACAAAGAGGCTTGAAGGTGGTAAACAGCAGAGCTAAACAGCCTATGAAACCATGCAGCTTATTCAAAAATCAGTGTTTCAAAAAAGGTGAAAGGCAAACAAGCGGTGTTTCATCTCTATTGCAAAACTTTCACCAAGGAAGACTACTAGCAATACAGCAAAATGAGTGGTGCACGTTGCACAGTGTCTCACCATGTTTCCACAGTGGGCCACCCAGTGACAGCAAGCCTCGTTTATTGGTTGTATTGTAACCAGGAAACGAATTCATGATTGAGGTGGGGAAGAAAGGAAAGGAGGGTGAGGAGTAGGAGGTGCCATGCTCCAAAGTCTCTTAAATCGTGGACTTGCCAGTTTTGTTGCCCCTGCCATTGTTTCTAATCAGGAAGTAGAGTAAACTCATGAGACGGTTGCAGCTGTCTGTTTAAAGCAATATAACATTTTATTCAAAGGTCTTCACTGGAAAGCAGATGTAGTATTACATTTAACAGATGGGAGCGATTTCCAGGAATCTTCAAGTGCTTCCCAAAATGATTCTGTCATATCAGTGCTGAAAAGAAAAATATTACTCAGAAATAGTTTGAAGACTTCTGTGTGAATGCTTAAATCTTCTAAAGTATCCATCAGCATTAAGTCTTACACATTTACATAACGTTTTGTGTGAGGTTGTTCTGTGTCGTGTCTTGATCATAAAGTAATGATTTCATGTGTGGTTTTTTTCACTTATTTTGCATCTGAATTTTATCCAAAAATCCCTCTTTTATTGGCTATGAAAATGAAAATTATAAGGATTATTTTTAATGCCATAAGAAATTTGAAGACAACCTGGGAAAACAGAAATTAAATTCATTCTATAAATACCTAAATTGAGGGAAACTGAGTCATAGGAAAAATTTTTTTCCTTTAAAAAAGATGAAAAATCAATAAAAATGTTAAGCTGAACTTAAGACTCAAGTAACGTAGTGTACAGACAACTTGGGCAGCTTCAGAGGTTAAGCTTAAGGACTGTGCAGAGTCTTTAAGATTCGTCTTTCTTGCAAAGCATTTTCTTCTGAGCAGGTGGCTTTTGAAGGACTTAATGAAATCTCTGCTACACTATGGAGTTGTTATCTGCCAATTTGAGTTTACGGATGTTAACTCTTATTTAAAGTCCTAGGTAAACTTAACTGTTTAATATTTTTAAACAGTGATGAAATGCCTTGGTAAACCTTGACTGTGTCTCACAATTACATGGTTTGTGTGGCAGTTCAGTTTGGACAATAAATATTTGTTCAAGTGTTGTATATACAAGAGACTCTTGCTTGGTTTGTACAGAGCTTTCTATTCTTCGCTATAACTCCTGTATTCTTCTTCCTTATTATTTTGAACTAAGACGAATTGTATCTTTAAACAGAGACAAAGCTGTGTTCAATGTAGATAGAGTCTTGAGAGGTGATGTTTGTCATGTGATTTATTTTTATTAAATTTGCTATACATGTTTCTGTTTTAATGCTTGGTTATATTTTAATCTTTGCCTTTATTTTGGGTAATTAAAATGTTCTTGAACACCATTTACCTTTTCCTATACTATAATGTGTGACGCATCGTGCCTTAAGTACTTACCTAAACATCCCTTTAAAGTGGTGAAGTAAACCATGGTTCAGTCACATCTAATGAGATATTAAGCAGGTGGACTACAGAAGGGAAATACAAATGGCCTCTGTTTCAAACAGAACCTACGCTGCTATTTTTTTCAAGTGTTTTCATAACTGCTTTCACATTGAATCATACTATAAAGCATATCTAACTTTGCATTTCGTAATTCCTTCCACTCTTCTCCCCACTTGGAGGTCATATGCCAACGCTCGGGAATTGCGGAGGGAAGATATATTTGCAACTTTGTGGGGAGATCTGGTGTTACCCAGTCAGAACACATTTTGCATGCTGAAATCTTGTTCAGTTTAGAGCCCTGACTTGAAACAAAGCCTTCCTTAAAGGGGAAAAAATGTGAAGGTGCTCTGCTTGGATAAAAGAGAGGACTGTGCTCTTACTTGGTTACATAGCAGCCGTACTTGGCAAGGGCTATGCATTAGCCTTCAGGCAAAGTACATCAGCAGGATGCAAATGTTGCAGGCTTTTTAACTCTCTTAATTTCTTTTTCAGGGTGCTATGTTTCTAATTAAAACCCTTTCAAGAACAGTAACTCAGTTACTGCTTACAAAGATAGAATATATCAAATATCTACCTATTCAGTCCACAGTATAGTGTGTATAAAATAAACTATAAGCAAAATATGCAGTCATATTTTATTTTTGTATCCTGTTTTTACAATGCTCTTGTGATGTATAGAGACATAACAACATATTTATATGTACACAGAGAGTGGGTGAAAGCATTTACATGTATTGCATGTAAACCGGAGGGAAAGAGCTGGATTTTTTTTTAACTCTTCCTTTCTTCCACTTCACAAAATTAAGCCTAATCATCATGAGATTACATTTCTTCTAAACTTCTTGTTCCTAAATGTGAACAATTCTTCAGTCATCTGCAGCTGAAGTTTACTGTCAGATTGCTGATATGTAGGATCCACTTTCCATCTCTGTGTGATGGACTGTACTAGTTAATAAGTGCTTTTCAGCCCAGCAAATGTATACACAGGTGTGTGCATGCATACATGCTCCAACAGTTCAACTTGTTTGGCATTAACTATGTTGGAAAAATTTTGTCATACTTCTCTGAGTAGAATGAGAAAATCCCAAGAAGATCAGCCCCTTTCCTTTAGGTGAGGGTGTTGGGGAAGGGCCATGGGAAGGTATACTGGTGTGCTTGGTCTTACTTTCAACATGTGGGTACAGTACACTAAAAATGTTCCAAATCTAGCTGTCTTTCTTCATCCCCTTTTCTCTGAGCCAGCCAGAGCCATCTGATTAATCTGCTTGTGCTTAACAGTAATTACTATTCTGGGGAGCTGTCTTCAGTGAGATGCGATCTTGACCGAATCCGTATGTGGATAACGGTCTGTGTAGCGAGCCTTGGCAATGCCAGTCACACCCTTGATCACTTGCCTTTTTAAATGCATGGTCCAGAAACTGGCATAATAATACTATGATGAACTGGCATCATGAAGACATGTAGCATAGTCTTCCATTCAGTACTGAATATACATGCATACATGTACACAGACAAAGAAGTAGTCTTCTGTATTTCCATCTCTCCCTCTTTTAGTCCATCATCCCATGTAATTATTCCTCTAAAATTTTTCATACATGACTCGGAGCAATATAAAGCATGTAAGAAATAATAATAAACAGTAAACAATGTGGTATCTTTCTTGTGCTCTGTCATAGGTAAAGTTCTTTATCATGTCCTGCCTTAGGACTAGTGACTCCTCTGGGCTTCTAAGAAGACAATGAAGAGACTGAAAAATCACTTTTCTGTAAGCTTAGTAAATATCTAGAGAAGTCCATTAGCAGCCTCATGAAATTGCAGAAAGCAGCAGAGCAACAGAGATCTCCACTTTCATCAGCGTAATATACTGAGACTAACAGCACAAAAGGGTTTCTGCAGGAGATAAATACGTAGCTGAAATGCACAATGAGTTTCTTTTAAAATAACCAAACCACAAGAATATGAGGCATGAGCTTATAAAGTGCTGGAGAAAAGAACAGGTTGGACAAATTCCCTACTTCTGTGATTCTTCACTTGCTGGTCCATCCTGCAACCTGACTTCAGTTATACAGTTACGGTAGGTAGTTTAGGCTATGGATATCCTTAAAAAGTTAACTTAGTTCACTTGCTTCTTACAGTGTTTGAAACCTTAGATTCTGACTGCTTCATCTTGTGGTATCATCTGTCATAGATACTATCAGACTGTTTCTATTAATTTCTTTAATAAGTTTACAGTTACACTGTTTGAACTGTATTTGCATAGGTAGTACAGCAGAGGTTTCGGTTGATTTATACAGGCAAAAGATGGTGTCTGATAATGCAGTGTTTTTTCTAACTGGAAGTATTTCATAGAGTAATAATACAGATTATTTTGAAATTTGAGGGGGTGCTTAAAATATTACATAAGGAAAGAAGTCCCTTTTATACTTTGGATGTTTTGGTAAAGTAACTTTAAATGAAATATTTGATATATTCATACTGAAATATAATCAAACTATTTTATCATCACATACATTGAGTCACTATATTGGGATCAGGGTACTCCTGAAACTTGGTAATTTGACACCAAAAGATAGCCTAAGTCAGAAATTAGGAAAGGGAATTTAAGAGACACGGAGTTCATGAGTGTGTAAACACATCTATGCATAACAAGGAACTCAGAAGTTAGGAAATACCAGTTGTCAGTACATTTGTTTGTCTTTGCTTTATAAATCTGATTTTCCCCTCTGCTTCCCCTTCTTTGCTGTCCCTGCTCTTTTTGGCTTTGCTGCTTTTCCAGAATATTTCTAAGGAAAGTGTATCAGCATGCATCTTACTGATGGGTATAAATTACAACTTGATTTAAACTCCATACATGTTGGCAATGCACTGCACAGTTGTATAACGTGTGTTACTCTTCTGCCCTTGTACTTGCAGTACTCTGCTATTTATAGTTTCATGGTCAAGTTTAAATAAGTCCTTGTATTTGCTTTTCTATTAGTAGTAGTTGGAAAGGACCAGTCCTAACAATGATCTCTGTGGTGCAGCATCAGATTTCAGCTGGTTTATTCTCCTGCTTAGTCACTCTAGCATTTGAGGAGTATTTTCTCTTCAGCTTAAATGCTGTATCATGTTTAACTCCTCTTTTGCCTCTTTTCTTTAGTACTGTTTTTTTTGCTATGGCCAGTGTGCCCTTTCCTATAACAAGTGTTTATGTGCAGCTGAAATAGGTTTACAGTGATCGGTAGGCTTTAGGTGCTTGTGGCTCTTTCTCCTACTGAGTAATTAGGTGCTGTTCCTTCATGTTACAGAGTGGACAAGTACTTTGAGTGCAGCCGCTTAGCCTTACTGTGGACTGTGAAGATGCATTTCTCCACCGGGGACACAAAGCAGACAACTCCACTGTCAACTGAGATGTGTGTGTCTGTGCCAGCACTTGAAGTGTAAACTTGTTTCTTATGTTGAAAACTGTTTTGCCAGAGCTGTTGCAGGGGGAAGGATAAATAGCCTAATCATCTGTCCAGGATCCATGTATCCTTCAGATACAGCTGTCCTGCGATGTTCCCATCTTCATGTTTGCCATTTCTTTTCAAAGCTCTCCAGTACTTGGAAGGCTTGCAGCTAAACAGTACTTCTAGCATTCTCTCAGCATCTGTGCTAGAGAATTCAACATTGCAGGGCAAGGGAAGGGGCACAAAAATTGTGAGCACTGTACAAGTATTTCTGACTTTCAGAGCCTAAACAAATATGGTATGAGCTTATCAGTCAGTCCTGAATTCATTCCCCATCTGCCTGTACTCTTTGGTTGGCTGCAAAATTAAAAACATGATTTGGGGAAAGGGCCCTTATGTTCCCTAACGTGCCCTCTGTGGGGAAAAGAAAATATGTGCATGCACACTTAGAGAAACTCTACCTGGCAAGACACCTTGTTTTAGAGTATCCCAGTTTCTTTATCTGTCAAGATCAATAAAGATTTTTCCTTGCGGGCATAATACTGGTAGCTAGCACTAAATCTGCTGTTCCATGAAACAGATTGTCTTTTGAGCATAGTACACATGAAATACTACCGCTTCCCGGTCGCATCTGCTTGGAGTGCTCTATTAACCCATTAACCATGGCTTACCCCGCCCTGCTAATGCTGATAATAGCTTATCTCCTCAATGGGGTAAGTGCAATGCTTTGTGCCAGTGAGTCTCAGCTGCAGTACTGTAAGCGTTACACGCGCAAGAGAGGCTCTCAAGTGCCTCAAAGTTTACCGTCTTTTGCAAGACTCTAAAAAAGGGGGAGAGAGGAAAGAGGTTGCCTCCAATTTGGCATTGCAGCTGAACTGAAAACGTTGGTTTGCTTTATTTAGAAAGTGGAGAGGTACTTAACGTAGCTATAACCCTTCACAGTTTGTGGAGAAGTCTTCCTTTCCTTTGTAAAAGACTCAGTTAGGTACTGCTGCTTCTTCACTGGAGAGTTTTGTGAGAGTTAACCTTATTAGCAGAAGCAGCTCAGATGTCCTTGATGACAGGCAGCTGTATGTGGCAGTGGTGACTGATGGATCTGCCTGACGCTGAGAGGCTACTGGGGGTGGAAATCACCTGCTCAGTTGGCCTTCCCTGCTGCAGATCTCCAAGGAAAAACAGGTGTCCACAGTCTGCTAGTAACTGTTTTACTGGGGATAACGAATGGCTCTGTGGTCGAGTTGCACTTTCTTTCATGGGCTAATCTAATAGTAGTATGTAAATCTCTTTCTGTTGGATTAGTATAATTTTTAAAAGAAAAGCAGTCAAATAGTAAAAGCAGTTGGATCTTAATATACCACATTTTTAGAGTTAAGTAGTGAATACCAAATTTTTAAAATAGGCACTTTTTTTTTCTGAGTGTCAGGAAAGTACTAAGATGTCTTACTACTCTGATGTCAGCGTAACACCTTTTCCTTATTCCTATCCCCTCCTCCTATGAAACTTTGTCTTTTGAATGCAGTCTTCACAACGTGGCATGGAGAATTCCCCCATGTGTGCCCTATTGTGGCAATAAATACTAGAAAATTGGTCCCTGGGTGTGAGAGACTGCAAGAGTTAATGTCTCAAACGTTGCGGTGGGGCAAGTTCTGCTTAACGACGAGCTCTGCATAACAAGGAACCCTGCACAGCAAGGAACCGCAGGTGAAAAGAAGCCGATCAGACTTCAGCAACGGGAGGGGAGGGCTTGCCGGAGGGTGTGCAGCGCGGGCGGGGCAGAGCAGGGCAGCTCACCGTGCGTGGCCGAAGATCAAACAACGGTCATGCCTGCAGGGAAGGGGAAGTGACCCCCCAGACGTCCCCCAAGCCCACCGACCCACTTCCCCAAGGTTCTGAAAGCACAAACTGCGCCTGACACCTAATTAGCCTAATGAGTTTGAGTGCTCACCTGAAGGAGGGGCGAGGAGATGATAAAAGGACACAAACTGAAGCCCCCATGTGCTCGCGCACCCACCAGAGCTGGACCTTTAGACTGACTGGACCAACGCTGGACCCAGGGCTGGTGAAATCTTTCTCTCTTCCTCTTTCTGTCTTGCTCCCTCTTTCTCTCCTTTTCCATAATCCCTACACCCCATCTCTTTAGACATGAACCGTTGGCCAAGTCTGGGACTAGGACTGGATCCAGCCGCCCCTGGGCTCCTCTCTAAGAAGGAGTCTAGAAAGCAAGGGGGGTCCGCTCTGAACCTCGTGACTCAACGGGAGGGAGCTCCTTATTTTCTTCCCTGAACTGATGTACGTGGCTACCACGGGTTACACGGGTTACTGAGGTAGTTCCATGGCAAGTCCTGTTGTGAGAAACCCCACCACCTACTGTTACACCTCCCAAGTTCAGGTTGCTTCTGCCACGAATAAAATGTTTAACTGATCGTTTGGTGTCGTTTCATCTTAATTAGCCCGAGGGAGTTCTGAATTCAACACGAATCCCTGGTCTGGCCAGCCCGCGTCGTGACACCGGGGGTTACTTGAGCATCTCTGTGTCCAGCTTGGACCTCTTTCGGAGGGCTCTTGGGGCAAGAGTTTCACTCAGCTGGGAAGACCTGGTGCAGAAGGCTGGGAGTGGGGAGGAATACAAGGTGTCTGCCACCCCTAATCACTGTGATCATCCTTCTGGAAAAAAATGAAAGGACTTTTTTTGTTTTTTCCCTTTGATTCTAAAATGTCCATCTCTGTAGTTAAAACTGTCTATAATTCATGCTAATGAGTAGTTGTTTTGTGATCCTGCTAAGCCACGACCAATAAAGGGTGGAGTATAGGTGCTTTATTGGTGATTCTGTCACCTTGCTGCATAACTTTTGCATATATATATATATATATGTATGTATTATGAAGGGCAGTATGTCATCTTATGACGTAAAAAAGATGGAGAAATGTAATGATTAGGTAATGGCATAAGCACTCGTTCTGAAGCAAGTCTGAAGAATCACTGGGTATGGAGATACTGTGCCAAGTGTCCCAAAAAGAGTGGATTTAGGATAGTAATTAACTGCTAGTTGCATAAGAATTACAAGATCACAAACCAAATTACTGTTATTAGCAGAAGTATTTGTTCTCACATCAAGCTGTCATCCTGCTTCGCTGTTTAACCTAATTCTGCCACATGGTAAAAAAAATTATGTCAGATACTTTATTAAGTGTGAGTTTGTGATTTACTTCTGGCTTTTTTTTCAGTGTAATTGTCTCCTAAAATGGCAGTCATTTTTTGACCCCACCCACTTTAAATCAAATCTACAAAAGCAAGGGAACGTAAAAAACTAAAGGGCTTTTCTGGCTTTGAAGATGCTGTATGAATGAAAGCTGGCTCTGAAACTGTAGGATCTGTGGGAGAATATTACTGGGTATAAATGTGCTAGCCCATACAGAGCTGACTTAAAACAGCTTGTTGCTGCAGTTCTAGGGGTTAAAACCCAGTAAATACCCTTTGATTTATATCTCTCCTCTGCTTTTAAAACCGGAGTTTAGAGAGACTTGTAAAATGGTGTGGCTTAGGGATCCCAGGCATGAAATAGCCCCTTTGATTGCAGCTTAAGTGTGATCTGCATGTACAGCATTTAATAACAAACAACTAATTGTGGTGTTATGTGCTGAATACCACAACAGCAACAATAAGAAGGTTATTTGGTGTATAACTGGCACTTACTCTAGATACCTCTTAGCTGGTAGCTTTCTCGCAGACTTGAGCAATGTCAAAGATTTCTGGAGCCTGACATCCTAATAAACTGTGAATGGGACCAATCTATAAAGTCATGTGGTTTTAAACAAAATATTGGTCTTCTGATAACACTTTGATATTGAATTGTGATAGATCAGGACATACTTCAAACAGCTGGTTGTAGTTGGAGAAAAAAGTAGAAGAGTGAAAAAATAAAGCTACATAGCTCAGAAGAGGAGGAGAGAGGAGATCTACTTGTCTTACCTGGTCCCCTTTGTTTCAGTAGGTCACCTTCATGCTGTAACGTCATAGTTGACACATTGCCAAAATAAGATTAAACAGCCTTAGCTTTAAGGGCATCGGAAGCATGAAGTGGCTTTGGGGAATGGAGTAATTCAAATATGAATAATACTGTGGAAAAATCATCTTTCTTTAGCTTACAGGTCCACAGCCAGTGCATGTTTAAAAACACTTGCAGAATATTTTTTTATTTAGAAAGAAGCCTATAGTGCATTACTCTGTTCAGTGAAGAAGTGCTAAAGGAAAAAATCTGTTAGGGTTAAAGATCAGAAATTCAAATACCAGAGTTTTCCAAAAGTCAATGATACATGCTTTGTCACTGAAACATAGATAACTCTTAATCCCAGTCAACTTTTATAATTATATCTTCTTGAATATCAAAATGTATTGTATGTCCACGTACTTCAGAGTTACTTTTCAGTCCCAGCCTCTCCAGAGCTGATGTTAACAGTAATTTTGTTTTTTTAGTCTTTTGGGTTTTGTTGTTGTTGGGTTTGTTTGGTTTGCATTGTGGGGGTTTGGTTTTGTTTTGTTTTGTTTTTTTAAATGAAGCAGTAGCTTTTGCCAAACTTATGAGGTAAGCACTGATAAGAAAGTGGTTAGCCACGTAGCATTCAAGCCTATGGATGAATCATTAGCAGAAATATTTTTCTTCCTCTATCAGGCAGTTTAGGCTTCTAACCTGAAAGCCAGGCAGGTGGCCAAAAGGCAAGCAGTGGCTTTTTAATTCTTTTCTGGTCCGTGAGCTTGAGTAGCTGTTCAGGGTTGTGGTGATGCCTACACCTGTCTAGTACCCGGCTTGGCCATTTCTCTGAACTGTGAATTTTCTGGAAAGCTGATTGCTTTTTAAATAAAGCTGAATATCTCTGTGGAGATGTGCGTGTTGTGGGGGAGAGAGTGAGAGAATCACCACTTTCCCCCCCATGTAAGCAAGGGCCAGAAAACCCTGTTTGCACTTCTCTGCAGCAGTGCAAATACCTAAGTGCATGCTCTACTCTGGCTGTCTGTCTCACAGTGCAAAATTGCTCAGACCTTGCAGATCAAACCCAGAGCTGCTGTTGCAGGAAAAGTTGTTGCGGAGTTGAACTGAACTAAGCAGAGAGGGTTGATGTACCTTAGGGTACCTTGTCTAGCCCTCTGCTACCAGTTTAGGATGACACAGATCTTTCAGAGGTCCTGTGCCTTATCTGCCACTGCCATATGAACATCTTAGGTGTCCAAGAGCATCTCAGACAGCACTAGCTGACCAGGTCTAGGCAAGTGGAGCAGGTTTTTCAGCCTATGTGTAATGGGGAAGCAGATATAGTGCAGTCTAAAGCACTGCTCTGTCCACTGTGGTTTGTAATAATAATGTGTTGGGCCCTGTCTTGTGAACCTGGTCCTTGACAACTTTGTGCAGAATTGGTGGGGGGGTGGAATTTAAGGCAAGGATTTTTGTCATGCAACATAAAGTCATCTCACAAGTTCATAAACTGTTTTCTGAAATAAGGAAGAGTGAAACTTGAATGGTGATCATAACATTGAAATAAAACAACACCTCAAACTTAAAAGGCTGTTGTCTGCTTCTCTCAGAGTTTATTTCTTTCACTGCCTGTGGCTGCATTCAAAGGCCTCCCAGCTGGTGGTGGCTACTCTAGAGTCCCTTTCTAGGCATTCATAGGAGAGGATCCATCTCTGCTCTGCCTTCTGCAGGTGACAGTCATTTAGCCTCGCCCAACTGCGTATCCCAGTTCAAGACAATTTGTCACTCAGGGTTCTGTATGGGGTCAGCATAGTAATGGTGGCAGTGGTGACCCACCAGCATAAAGTATTCTCAGCTGATCAGCCCTCTAAATTCAAAAATCATGAGCGTGGTTTTCCCTTACAGCATTTTATGATCTTCATTTATTGCATAAAACTCAGTTATCATCTTCTATTTCTGTCATGCGTTCCTTAATTGCTTAATTACTTTGTCAGTGTATGTGGCAAATGTTCGTTCTGCTGTAATAAAGTAGTGTTGTGCATTGAGTTCATGCATGGTATGCGTAGCTTTCCCACTTGGCACTTTGTCATTATGTAATGCCCTTTTTGCAGGTGATGCATCTTCCTAGAGATCTGTCAGTTGTAATTAATTAACCACTAATATAGGTTAGCTCCTTTTCCAGGTACTGGGTGCAGTTATACATGCCTACATGTTGCAACACTGTGTAGACAGTCAACCCTAGTAGGCTTAGCTTTTAACCGCTATTCTAAGTCCACTTTAGGGGACACCACTTCTTCAGTTAACAGGGTAGGCTAAGTTCAGAAAATTTTCTCATTGGTATCAGTCTGTTATTCTGCAAATTCTTCATACAGTGAAGTAAACCAAGAACAGAATAGCTAGAGAATCCTTAGCAAGAGATTAGGAAAACTTAGAAGGAAAAATTCCTTTAACTCAGCATTAGATTCCTGGAGATTTCTGATCTGAAGCAGTACATCTAGCAGCAACAGGCTCATATGTCAATGATAATGTGCTGGAGTCAGCAGCTTCCTGGAGTCAGCAGCTTCCTGGAGTTTCTTCTGATTTGTAACACAATCACAGGTTTTTGTTCCCCAGTGCCTTGGTACTTTTCTTACCTTCAAACTCTTCCTACTTAACAAGATGATACAATAACTGTAATTCTTTGTATTACTGTATTTAGTCAGTGCCTTTAAAACTGAAAACAAAAGCAGCATCCTGAAACAGAGTATTGTTTTAAAAACTTTTAAAAAACTAAACGTGAAGATACAATAAAGTGAATATTGACAGATCATATAGATTGGAAGAAACTAAGGACTGTCTCTCTTGCAGAACCAAAAAAGAATTATCCTCAACATGCATATGGAAGGAGAAATCCAGAAACTATTACTTTTCTCCAGTAATCCCCGATGCACATGTTTGCCAAAAATCCAGTGGTCTACACAGCTGTTACCTTTTACTTACGGATATGCTGAAACGTGTATGTATGTACGTTTGTGTGATGTAAAAGCAGTATCTTAATGTACCTTTTCTACCTCTTCTAGGGTTTTTATCAGGTGTTATTCTAGACCACAAAAAGCAAGTAATGTACTTTAGTCAAGTTGGTAATTCAGAGGTACAGCTGTTTTCCCCCACCATAGTAAATAGAGGCTACTCTAAACTTCCTTGAACCAAACACTCATCTTCGTTCTTTCTCTTTTTTTTTTTCTTTTTTTTAGTGGGCAGTTTGCTGTAGTGAAAAAATGCCGTGAGAAAAGCACTGGTCAGCAGTTTGCAGCAAAATTCATCAAAAAACGGAGAACGAAATCCAGCCGGCGTGGAGTGAGCCGGGAAGATATCGAGCGTGAAGTTGGCATACTAAAAGAGATTCAACATCCTAATGTGATCACGCTGCATGATGTTTATGAGAACAAAACAGATGTCATTCTTATTCTGGAACTGTAAGTAGCTCTAGAGACCTGGGGAGGCGTAACAGAATATTTGTTTGTTTGTTTGTTTTTAAAAAATAGACACTTTCTCTGAGAATCGCAGTGATTTAGTGGATGTTCCTTACCACCCCAAAAGAAGATACATAATAGCCTGAGAATTCTTTATTTTTAAGTCAGAGTTTTAGCTTTGTGATTTCTAAACATATTTTTCACTGTGAATGCACTACAAAGATTTAAAAAAGAAATCCAGTGTATTTAGGAATTTTTTCTGCTTGTTACTTTAATCATTGTTGATGTTATGGATCCAGAAGAATAGCGTGGAGCTAAATAAACTGATTTGAAGACAAGAGCAGAGGGAAGTAGAGATTCTAAGTGGAGGTTAGGTTAGCAAATTTTACTGTGTTTTATGTTGGTGTGAAGTAAAGTAGCATCACTGAATGCTTTTTCTCTTTTTTTAACCCACATGACAGAGAACAGAATTTTCCCAGTTCTGTCCTGTTGAAATGTAAACTGAAGTTTCATATCCTTATTTTAGTTCCCATTTTTCATCCAAGCTTATTGCTGATGGATTGAGGTAAATATGTCAGCAGAGAATACTTCTGCATTGTTTCAAATCTGGCTTCAAGTTCCTCAAAGATTGCAGGTTCAGAAGTTAAGCATTACTCACCCGTTACAGTTTGGCATTGTCTGCTGGTGGGATGTGCGTGTCTTTACATAATTTGCGTGCCTGACACTTTATTATTGCCATATTTGCTCTGTATCAGTTAACTGTGCTTTAGAATAAGTATTTCATGCAAGCACATTATTTGGTACCAGAATCTTGGGCAGTACTTGCGTCTTTTCCTTGGCTGTTTGTGGGGTTTTTCTTATGTAGGTTATATCTTCCTGTTTACTAGCTTTGATAAATGATATTTCCACTTTACCTTATAAGGATAGTTTAGTGTTGCATGCTTTCAGTAACATACATGTAGATTTATAGTATAGATTTAAAAAGAAAACTGGGAACTAGCTTTTGGAGTTTCATCTTTTCTATGGTATATACATACATGATACTGCTTTGTTATGTTAGAACATACTTTTACACTTCTAGCCCAGCATGTGATGGTTTTCAGTAATACTTGCAGTCTGGGTTGGTTTTTTAGTTCCAGAAGTATACACGTGCATTAGTTTGTCACCTTTGGTTACTTTAAGCAAGTATTTTTTTAAATAAGCTAATTAACATCCTGTATGAAGTATAAGATTTCCTTATATTCCTATTGGAATATCTGCTACTCCTGGATTTTGTTCAGAACGCTTTAAATGTGTCATGAATACACAGCAAAACTAGTATGATGATGCTTCTTCTCCCCACTTGTACTAGCTCTCACATTCTTTCCGTCTGTAACCTTACTGTCAGTGTATCGCTGCTTCTGCAGTGCTTTCTTTCTGCTCTGTAATCTGTCCAGGTAAAATCAGGCCAGTGCCTGGACTTGAAAGTGCTGAGGAAGACTCAGTCATCATAGACAGTGGTAGGAGGAATGGGGCCATTCTGCCCCTCCGGCTTTTCTACACGGGCATAGGAGCTCTTTTGGCAGCAAAGTTGCTGTGAGTGTCTGTATTTACCCACTAACGTTCATTGAATGGAAGCAGATACAGCTTCTGACAACGTGTTGATATTTTGTAAGCTTGATAGCATGAAGCTCAGCAAACTATTTGCATTGCAATTTATCTAATTGGTTTGCCCAGTTAACAATCCCCATATAGTTTCAGTTGGAGGCTTTTTTTTTTTTTTTTTTTTCCAGTTTTCCAAACAGCTACATGAGTCTTTCAAGTTGAAGCAGTGTTATTTGGGGTATCACAAAGGTAATGGATTTATTTAGTTACAGGGTCAAAGAGGAAAAGATGACACGTTAGCAATCTGTTTCTAAACTAAATATATTAATTGCTCTGAAGTTTTGTAATTCTCAAAATCATGGTGATATTACGTAAAGCTATTGAAAAGACAAAAGATTGTCATTTTAATCATGTGCTTAGGCACTTAAATATGTAATCCCTTTCTTTTAATATTCTAATATTCACATTTTGCCTAGGGACCTACTCCCCTGACATTCTTTGTTCTTACATAACAATTTCAAACAAACAGAAGTAAAGCTGAAAGCTCATTTAATAACCTGTTTTGCTGTCCTCAGAATCCATCCTAACTGACCATTTTCCTTTCTGATTAGAACATAGCATTTTTCCTGGGACTTGTGTTCCTTTATGACTACAGGATGAGACAGTATACCACATACAGACAGGATTTTGTGTAACTTAGTTTTTCTAGAATTTAGAAACTAAAACCCAACACTCCAGCTATGTACAAGATATTCATAACAAAACAAAAACCGGGAAGAAACACTGATCTCATATTAGTAAGCAAGTGTAGTAATGCGAGCAGTGGTGAGGAAAAGTATCTCTGGTTTCTGTTCTGGATAGAAGCTGCAGCCTGCAGATGTCAAGCCACTGCAGCTGCCATTTTGGTGGCTGGCAGATGTTAACATGCACAGTCTCAGGGCAACAGCGTCTCTTGCCTGTTCACTATTGATTTTTATCTCCTGGTTCAGCAAGAGGTTTGCAGTATTGTGTGCAGCCTCCTAAACAATTTTCTGCATTATCAGTCAGCTGTTTCTCAGAGGTGAGTGACTGACTGTAGAAGTTCTCACTTCATTCACTTGCAGCAAATACTACGTCAGCCAGCAATGTATTCAAGGTGGTGATTTGTATGCAGAAATATGTGGTCAGTTAGTTAATTGTTGCAGTGGCAAGGTCCTCACAATCCTGAACGCAAAACAGAGCATATCAAAAACTTTATCCACATAGGTGTTTGGAGGTTTTTCTCTCAACTACTTCACGTCAGGAAACTGACCTACAAAACAAAAATAAAATTACAAAACATTTAATTTCTGAAACTTTTAAAATCAAATGTTTCCTTAAAAGATTCAGCAGTCACACACAAGCATGAGATAGCCTTGAAAAGGCCTACTTTATTACAGTCTTTTGGTATATTTAGAGAAATTGGGCGTATTTTCGTATTTCTAGGTCTTAGTGGCAAGTGTGTCCTTGATTTGGAAATAACCTTTGGAAGTTCCACTCTGTGGACTCTTTCATCATCTTGCGAGGATTGTTGTGCGTATCACATACGAGCTGGAAGACACTGTCTCTTCTTCATCTAACTCAAAACTGTAATAGTTTTTTTTTCTCCTATCACACAAATAATTGAATTAGTCAGAATTTTATAGTACTTTTTTCCATCCAGCAGCAACAACTAGTCTCTGTTACATGTCAGCAATACTAAGCTATTTCCAGTGAGCTCTGCTGAAGCCATTATTAGACTTCACAGACTAGAAAACACAAGTGTCTCTGTTGTGCAGTGATAATTATTTTCTTTGCTGAAGCATGTTTTGCACCTAGTTGGTTCCCCTTTTGCTGGCCTTAGATGCATAATCTGTCTCTTCTATTTTGTTTTTCCTTCCACTTTTTTATGTCTTCATTTAGCTGCAGACCTACGAAATATAGTCACTGTGTGGTGCTTTGTAGAGCCTTGGTTATGGTTTCTTGGTGCAAATGCAAGGAATAAATACCCTTATCCTAAATTATACAGTACTTCCTTAGAGTGCGCAAAAGTAATGCAGGTGGTCTCGCCTTTTAAAATAGCTTGATAGCAATAGCTGACTCTTTTCACTGGGAAGCTAAGGATGGAGTTAGGTATTCATACTTTTCTCTGCAAAAAACATACCTTCATTTCTGAATTAGAAATCTTAATTGAAGACCGTTAGCTCTTGTATGATGATCTTGATGATGTCATGAGTTGCTCACTGAAGTGTAAGTAAGAGCAAATAATGATAAACTCTTTAAATTCCTCTTCTATCTTATTGGGGAGTTAATTTAACTTGTTACATTTATAGTAGCTTGGCTTCCAGAGAAGCTTGAAGTCTTCACAGAGTTTCTTTAATTTTTAGTTGTCTTTTGATAGAAATAGCTCTGAGGTTTTTGTTAACTTTACCTGTAAGTCATAAGAAAGTTGTTCTCAAGTGGCCTTGTACTGAATTTTGAGAGGAGGATTGAATCTTTGGTGCTTACTGGGATGTAACAGCAGGTAAGCAAGCTCTGCAGCACTGATTTATAGATGTTGTGCCACCTTTTGACTTCAAAATCCTGAACTGCAGGCCCACAGATACATGCACAGGTAACAATGAAGGCTTGACAGGGCTGAAAAGAAAAGAGCTAGAGCCAGTGTGACTCTGCAATGCATCGAGCACGTCTTGGGCGGAGAGCACTGGGCTTCTGGGCTCTGCAGTCCCTGAGCAAAATGCTTGGCACTCTTGTATGCTGTATTGGCTTTGCACAGCAAGGTTTTGGTAGCGGGGGTGGGGGGTGACAGGGCTGACTTCTGTGAGAAGCTGCTAGAAGCTTCCCCTATGTCTGACAGAGCCAATGCCAACCAGCTTCAAGACAGACCCGCCACTGGCCAAGGCCAAGCCCATCAGTGACGGTGGTAGCACCTCTGGGAGAACAGATTTAAGAAGGGAAAAAAGTTGCTGTGACACAGAAACGGCAGCTTGGAGAGAGGAGTGAGAACATGTAGGAGAAACAACCCTGCAGACCCCAAGGTCAGTGAAGAAGGAGGGAGAGGAGATGCTCCAGGCGCCGGAGCAGAGATTCCCCTGCAGCCCATGGTGAAGACCATGGTGAGGCAGGCTGTCCCCCTGCAGCCCATGGAGGTCCACGGTGGAGCAGCTGGATGTGCCCTGAAGGAGGCTGTGACCCCGCGGGAAGCCCGTGCTGGAGCAGGTTTTCTGGCAGGACTTATGACCCTGCGGGGGACCCACGCTGGAGCAGTCTGTGCCTGAAGGACTGCACTCTGTGGAAGGGATGCACGCTGGAGCAGTTTGTGAAGAACTGCAGCCCATGGGAAAGACCCACGTTGGAGGAGTTTGTGGAGGACTGTCTCCCATGGGAGGGACCCAATGCTGGAGCAGGGGAAGAGTGTGAGGAGGAAGGAGCGGCAGAGACAACGTGTGATGAACTGACCTCAACCCCCATTCCCCATCCCCCTGCACCGCTGGGGGGGCTAGGTAGAGAATTCGGGTGTGACACTGTGCCCAGGAGGAAGGGAGGGGTGGGGAGAAGGTGTTTTTAAGATCTGGTTTTATTTCTCATTACCCTACTCTGATTTGATTGGCAATAAATTATGTTAATTTTCCCCAAGTTGAGTCTGTTTTGCCCGCGACAGTAATTGGTGAGTGATCTCTCCCTGTCCTTACCTCAACCCACAAGCCTTTTGTTATATTTTTTCTCCCCTGTCTAGCTGAGGGGGGTGAGCGATAGAGCGTCTGCGTGGTGCTTAGTTGCTGGCTGGGGTTAAACCACAATATACACTAAACCTGAATACTCTTCACGTGTTAAATTTGAATGTCTTGGCAGGATCAAAATACTAAGGCACTCCACTGGGCCAAAGTGTCAGTAACCATGTGCGTTATCCAGATTCTGGGCACTTAGGGAACTTCAGTGATGAAAACCTAAATACCAGCTGTGTTTGGGTGCAGGGAAGATTCACAAGCGTGTTCAGGTCTCCCTCTTAGTGGGACTTAACTGCTTAAATTTTAGTCCAGGTTTTCGTGCCTGTGTTCTTCTGGCTGGCCATTCTGACGCCAATGCTTCCTGTTAAATATAATTGAAGAATTTAGGTACAGTAAAGAGTGGATTTCATGACAGTTGGTGTCTCTAATAGAAGCTGGACAAATGAAAATGACAAGGTATAGTGATGCCATAACATGCCTTGATTTTTCTGGTAGCTAGCTAAAGAAAAAACTAAGTACAATATTGTTCAGCGGGTAGTTAACATAATGAGCCAGTAGGCTTGTTCTGTTCTTTCAAAATACTTGGTACACTTTGTATTTCTGAGGAGTTGGTTGGTAACTGCACAATTCATGAAGGCTGTTGAAATGAAGTGGATGTAAAACCCCTTAACCTTAAATAAAACAGAAGTAGCAGTATTTCAGTCTAGACTTGGGCTGACAACTTATGTTTCGAAATAATGCAAGGAGTCCTACAAGAGACATTTGACCACAGAATTCTTAGAGAAGACATTTCTTTTGCAAGTTGACAGAAGAAATTTTTTTATTAGAGAAGAATTCAAATAATTTAGTAAATTGAATCTGCTTTAAAAAAATGAATAAATTGGTTCTCAAATTGTTCTTTAACTTTACTAGTTTATGTTGTTTTCAAATCTAAGCAAGGTGAATTAAACCTTGTAAGCTTCAACTTACTAGCTTAAGTTTCTTCAAACAAGGGGTTTGGGCTTATGTTTGGGGGTTTGTTTGTGGGTTTTTAACTTAATCAGGAATCCTTAGATAATCATTAATTATCATTTAGGTGCTATTACAGTATGAGCAATGTGATCAATGTGGCATGTGACTGAGTCGTTACGAGGTGACCACGCTGGCTTTGAAGGTTAATTTGTTCTAAGTTCCCTGTGTAGGTTCCCATAATGACTTCCTCTGAGGTCTGGTGATCAGTTCTGTTCCATAGGTAAGAAAACCTGGCAACTTGCAAAAGCACTAACCAGAAATCCTTTTTCCACAGGTGTGATGTATTTTCTTACCCAGAGGGAGATATGTGGGTTGCAAACACATCTGTCAGCCTTCCTTCAGGAAGGCTGGGAAATGCTTTTACCACTATTACATGTTTTATGAAAGAATGCAGTTGACGTGAAGCTTTATTTTACTTGTATCTGTTTGGGAAAGCTAGCACCTCTGCCTAGAAATATCAGGGAAGTAACACATAGCAGCTTTGCTTAGTGAAAATATTTATACAAAATATTTCTAAAAACACATGCTCTGCTACTCAAAAACAATATAAAATGTAGTCATAACAGTGAAAATAGATTTACTCAGCCCTTACGGCTTTCTATGTTATAACATGGTCAATAATACAACATGCCCTTTAGGATTAAGATGTGACCTCCATCAATCACAAATTCTTATTTTATAGAGCAAAATATTTGAACTACCTATTATGACTATGAAATTTGACTTACTTTAAAGGTAAACAAAGATTTTATACAGGAACATGAAAGAATTAATGCTTTAAAGGAAAACAGTATGTGAAGGTGAAGATAGAGGCTTTGCAGCTGTAAAGGAATTCAGCTGTAAAGGAATTTAGCTGTGACTTGACAGTAATCAAGTTCCTATTAATCTGAAGGGGTATAGGTTGTTGCCCATCAGTTACTTGCTAGCACTTTGGAGATCAGAGTTGTGTTACGACACAGATGAACTGCTCAGAAAGCTGTCTGGTGATTCCTACGAGCAAACAGAGAAATTGAATAGAGTGAAGCTGTGCGCTTCCAGAGGGTACTAGAGATACTCCAAAGTGGTCTACAGGAAGAAACACTAGTACTTGGTGAACCTCCTGCCTCTATTCCCTTCAGGAAGCCATCTTTATCCAGCCGGTGGTTGGCAACAGTCTGTTAGATGCTGGCTGCACAGGCCCCTCTGCAAAGCCCCAGAGGCAGGCTGGGAGTGAGTTTGTGTGGCTCTGGAAACCCACGCAATGATCTGGTTTCAGCTGCATTTCAACAGCGTGTTCGTGCACCAGCAACCCCAAAGCTAAATTAGAAACAAAGCTGGGGCATTGTAATGACGGTTGAACAAGTGTACTTCTGGAGAGAAGGTGACATTCAAAAAGATCAGTCGTAGGGGCTGATGTATGGAGTTGTCTGCCCCTTGTCCTTTAGATTAAGACTGCCTCTGTGCGTGAGATGGGATATTCACAGGTATGTTGGTGGAATGGGGCTTTCTGCTTGCCTTCTGGCTTCACCTCTGAAGGTGACCATGGGATAGTAAAACGTGCGGTGTTTATTTACTGTGTTATCCTGGCTGAGGCACAGGGCTGGACTTGAAAATCCAACAGCATTTTGGAAGGTTTGTGAAGATTGCAATAGCTTACGTAGCCAGTGCCTTTACTAGCTTGTTCTAACCCATTTCTTGATCTGTGATATCTGGAAGTCCAGTCAAGATCATCTAGTGATTCTAGAAATATAATCTGGTTATGAAATCTGTGAAAGCAGACTCTGCTGATAGACCTGGGGCACTATAATCCAGTGAATTAATTGTGGAAGTGAAACTTACAAAGGATGTTGAGTGTGGACCCGTATTTACCCTCTATGACTTGCTTGAAGTAATTGCCTTGCAGTGATACTGTGGTTTTCTTTATACCTCTGGTGGTACAGCTTAGTATCAGTGCTACCAGAGTCAGCAGGAAGGTACGGAATAAGCAGTCTTCTATGAGCGTGAAGGGGAAGCTGAGGTACGCAACCTGCCTTACTGAGGTCCCCAAAAGGAAAAGTCGCAATGGCCCGCTCTCTGAGGTGAACCCGTGTAGTATCTCACCCTAGGCATTAAGGGTGAGGTGCGTAACGTGAAGGGCACACTAAAATCCCGTAGACCAGGGGTACAGCTGCTTCTGGAACTAAGCTTTGAGTGCGTTACATCCAGTCTCTCCTCACTCACCTACTTAAGCAAGGGCTGCCGAGTCACTCAGGGTTACTCAGGGTAACAGTACTTCAGCATCTAAAGAAGCTCACACCACTTTGGAAAGATCTACCATTTTTGCTAATTAATTTCCAATTTTAAGAAAAATAAAATGTGTATTTTTTTAACCTGTTAGCTTCTCTGGACATCAGTTTCAAGATTTGCAAGCACTAGGTATGTTACCTGTGAAAGACAGGTAACATTTTATTTCATGCTGTTATAAGGCCTATGATATAATCATAGAAGAAATGTCACTACAACTAACCTGTGGCAAAGACAGAAAGATAGTACTCAGCAGTGCTAGAGAAGAGCTATATGCGATCTCATGCAGTTAACCACAAATGTGACATCTTTGAGATGCATAAAAACACATGTACATCAAACCTGTAATTTCATGTGGTCTAAACTTTCAGCATATGAAATTGCACAAAACAGAATGATTGCAGATAAGAAGAAGCTGAAGATGAAGAGTCTCTTCCCATTTTACACAAATACAGTTATGTTTCTTTGTTAAATATCTCAAAAAAAGGTAAACCTTGGGAATTAAATCTTTCTTTTGGATCTAAAAGGAACATGTATAATCAATGCTGCTGTTTGTAGATGACTAGTAAGTTTCACAGAGACTGTGTATCAGCCAACAGGTGTAAGAGCAAGCTGTGACAGCCATAAAACATACCCATACCTGTCTGACACTGTCACAGTCTGGTTTAGATTGCAGAGTGGGCATCACAGTGCTGCAAGTTGGCATTGCTGAAAATGCATGCTCTGGATACTTCTGTTGCATTTGTGATGGCTTGATGAATGCTTTAAGCCTCAGCAGGCACTTCATTGTTTCACAGGGTGGGTGATCTACATGAAAAGCAGACCAGATAACCTTGTGTTTGGTGCAGTCTTCCAGCCTCTTCCTCAGCAAAGGGTCTGGCTCCACTGGCTCACCAGACTGTGTGATGGTTAGCCCAGTGGCAAACCGTGCTGAGTGCATAAAGGTGCTGGGGTTTGCTGCGACTGCTGCCACAGCTGCCCACAGCTGGACAAGTAGCCATGGTGAGTCTGCCTGCTCCAGGTGGCGTGGCTGTGCTCCAGTTAACAGCTTCCCGGCAACTGCAGCAAACATCCTTGGAAACACATGGAAACAAGTTCCATGTGATGTGTAAGTCCCTTAGCCCATTAATTGGAAATGAAGAGAAATGCCAGCACGGTGTCACCATCCAGGTTTCTGTTCATCATCACAAAGTGCTGCAGAGGTACAGACCTTAGCCTGAAAACCTCTTTCTATTCTTTTCAGTCAGAAGCAAAGAATGAGATGTGCAAAAGCAAATCCATGTGTATCCATTTGTAAGATGTTTCTGACTAGCCTCTGTAAAAAAATGAAATGTACTTAATCTTTAGGAATTCTGTTTTAATGTCTCTACAACAACAACAAGAAAGATTATTAAAATGACCTCTCTTCCTTCCAGTCTATAATTCTTATATTTAATGGCACTTTGTTTCAATAATTGCTTTCATGCAGAAAATATTACAACACAAATAATACCCAAAACAATACTCTCATTATTGTCTAGGCAGCTCAGTGAAAGCTCCAAGAACTCATTAAAATACACTTTTCGTGCAATTTGCATTACAATAATGCAGATTAAGTCTCTTGGAAAGTAGACATGATAAAGAAGTCAAATACATTTCCAGAAATTTGCCCAGACTGTTTAGCTATTGTTATATGTTAATCCCATTATTTTTCATAATCGGAACTTTAAATCGTGAACAGATTTTTTTTTTTCTCCCTACAGAAAGGCAACATAAATTAGGGTGTACTTTCTGATTTTTTTTTAATATCAATAAAATGCAAAATATAGGGGATGATATGAGCATCTTTGCTGTCTCTAAGACATTTCTAGGTAATAATGCTGCTTTTATAAAGTTTGCCACAGTGGACAGTCATCTCAGTATATGTCCTTAAACTGAGAGGAGATTGGTTGTTTTTTAAGAATAGTTGCAGTTTATGTTTCCTATTCACTTCACTTCAGTATCTCTTCTTCTGTTGACAATTATCATCACTCCTGCCAGACTGCTGACTGAGCTGAGAAAAGGGTCATCTTCAGTTTATTCCTCTCTCTCAAATGCAGAAATTTAGATATGCTTATGTACCCTCCTCACTTCTTACCTCTCTTCTCTCTGCCTATGTAGTTAAAACATTTGCTGGAAGTAGTCTTAAGGGCAGTAGTGGCTTTTCCTTGTAGGAAAGGTGTGGTAATGTCAGAGTACAAATACAACATGGGTGCTAAATGTAATACACTGTTTCGAAGAATAGAATATATTTTCAAACAGCTGAATGCTTTGAGAAATTTAGAAACTGAATAGTAAGACAGCTACCAGTAATTATTTCAAAATAAGCTTTGAATTTTGTATTTTCAGGGAGGGGCGGGAGGTGGAAATCTAATGTTTTACTGGTAGCATGAGATAATTCATGTTTGATTTTCTAGATGTCCCGTTACATTAGTATGTTTTGAGTATACTTACTTCACATTCACTGTTACTCTCTTAAATGTGCATACAGAGAGTAGGTGGGTTTTGCTTCATTTAAATTTAGATACAGCCAACCATGCTTGTTGGGTTTTTCAAACCTTTTTTTTGTTTGAAAATAAGACTCTTTTTATTGTATTCTTTTCAGGGGGAGGAAGGGTAGTTACAAACTATTTTGGGTATTGAATTTAAGTAATTTTCATCTTCTTTTTTGATATTGACAACCGTTAAAGCGTCTGGATCCTTTTCAAGGCTGGTTTGAGAATAGCTATGCTAAAAGGAACCTGTTCGTTCAAGCGAGCATGTCAGTAACTCTGCTTCTGCTCTCCAAGTGTTGCAGGTGGAGAGCTCTTCGACTTCTTAGCTGAGAAAGAATCTCTCACGGAGGAGGAAGCCACTGAATTTCTCAAGCAGATACTTAATGGTGTTCAGTATCTCCACTCTCTGCAAATTGCCCACTTTGATCTTAAGGTGTGTTGAGCACATAAAAACTTCGACAGCTGTAAGCAGCATCCATTAAAGTCCTTTGTTAACACCAGCAACAAATCTGCCATCCTGCAGATCTTGGCTGTAGTTTTGTTTTGCTAGCTTATGTAGACAGGGGAAAGCTCAGCCATTGAAAAGACATTACTGAACCATAAATAGGTCCCATCTGTTTTTAATGTAAGATTCTTCATGGAAAATGGCAACTTCCGATAAAATTAAACCATTCTGAGGAAGCAATCTTGAAATAAATATTATGATTATGATTTTACGGAATGCGAATGGGATCTGGATAAAACATTCTGAACAGGATGTCTTTTCTCCAACTTTTTTTTTTTTGCTGTTGTATACATTTTATGTTCAAATGAACATTATTTATAGGTACTAAAATGAAACAGTACAAAGTACAAAGATTCTTGTGGAGCAGACAGGGCAGATAATTTCCTCTTCTTTTTTTTTTGTTTGTTTTTAGAAAAACTGTTAATTGCATCCTTTTGTTAATGAAAAGAGAGCTTTTGTATCTAAACTCAGTTATTGCTTTTTTAATGTTTCAATTTCAGAATGTTTTCCTCTGTAAGATTTTTTTCAGAGCTAGGCAGCTGAACATTCCCTGAAGTCTGCTGAAGCTGGCAGCTATGTCTGTAACAGGAAAAGGAGGCATAATTGTTACATTGCAATGCAGTTCTGAAAGGGGTGCTGTGTTCTGGGGATGAGATAGGGAAGGGAATGGTTTTCAGGGTAAGCTCACCTTTTCCAGTCTCATCCTCATTACCTACAGTAATATATTTGGTCTTTGTATGACAGTCAGCAAGAAAAAAGAATTGTGAATCCAGTAAGAAATACATTTCTTACAATATGAAATGTAAATTTTTGCCAACGTGCTTGTACTAAAACAAAAGCATCCTTACACCGCATACCAAGAATATGTGAATTAAAGTATGCAGCAAGAATTAAACTATGCAGAAAAATAAAAGTATGCAATACAAATGTAGGAAGGGAAGGAAGAAAATTACATTTGCACGTATCAGCCCCTGTAATTGAGGAAGAGAGGTAAAAGAAGGCTGATAATGAAGAGCTGTCCTTAATGACTCCAGAAGTCCTTAACAATGCGAGCAGGATGGATGTAGCTCCAGGAACTCTTCAGAGCACACCAGCTTATGGATGTGACAGGATATGGAGACTAAGTAGCCGGTTCTGTATGCTAATTAAAGTAATGGAGTGTAGAAGCAGGCTCCTTCGATGATAATCTTGACATTTTATCTTCTAACTTTGTTCTGGTTTTGCGAATCTTTATTTCAAAATAAACCAAAGTCTATATTTTAAAATAGAGCTAGAAAAGACATGAGAACCTGCTCTTTATCCTTTTTCTAAGTATGTTGAGCCTTAAAATCTGGGAGCTGGACCACTCCAGAAGTTTCTCTTGGACATCCAAAGGCAACAAGATATACCTCCCTGATTGCTTGTGCAGTGTGAAAGAAACCTCTTTCAGGGAGTAATGTTAACCAAGCCCAAATACTAGTTTATAGGACTTTGTTTGTTGAAAGCTCCCGGCACTGTTCAAATGGCCATAGCACAGGGGCTGTGATCTTTACTGAAGACAGTGTGTTTCACTTAGGGTCAGTCCACCTGAAAACTGCAACTGTTATATCTACAAGAGGTAAAATCTTGGCCCTGTGGAAATCATAGCCCTCTGTCATCAACATGAAATCCTAATTTACTGTAGTTAATTTTTAGCATATGTTAGATTGCAATAGGAAAAGACAGGATTTTTGTGCTGAAGACACAGTTCAAGAGGCTGAAGAAGGTAGAGAGAAGCATTCAGTGCTGAAGAATGCTGATATGTGTCAAGACATTTTGTACCCATATATAATCTCTTTTTTCTCCCCTTTCTTCCTTCGCAAAGCCTGAAAACATAATGTTGTTGGACAGGAATGTACCAAAGCCTCGAATCAAGATTATTGACTTTGGTTTAGCGCACAAAATTGACTTCGGAAATGAATTCAAAAATATCTTTGGAACACCAGAGTTTGTTGGTAAGAAAACTGTTGTTTATTCAAACTATTCCTTCTCATTCTGTGAAACAGTGTATGTGGCTTAGCTTGGTTTGGATGAGTTACAGATTATGTAATTTGTGTGTAATTCATAACATTTTGAAATTTAAATAAGCAATTCAGTTTCATCTTAGACTTGCATTAAGGTGTTTTTATCTAACAGCTTCTTAACTTACTATCTCTGACATATATAGGCTCAGAGTGACATAGATCTGTTCTTTGACTAGGTACTGATCTTCCTGCTTTTTCCTTTAGCTCCTGAAATAGTAAATTATGAGCCTCTTGGTCTTGAAGCAGATATGTGGTAAGTTATTGGATCTTACTTGAAGTAAATCTCTCATGATTATTCTTATGTTCTAACCTTTTTTTTTTTCTCTCCTCTCTCTCCCTCCATCTGTTTCTCTCCCCTCTCCCTCATCCTTTCCCCTGCCCCCGCCTTCCCCCCCTTCACTCCAGGAGTATTGGTGTAATAACTTATATTCTGTAAGTACCAAAATCTATGGGTGGTTCTTGCAAATGCTGGTTTTTTTAATTCTGATTCTATCCTCTGGGGTTTTGGTGGTGTTTATACAAGTCAAACCATTCTGATTGCACAACATGATTCAAGTTGAATGATCATAAAAGCAATAGTATAATTATTGAAAGAATGTCCCATTAGTCAGCACTGAGCATGGGAAGCTGTCTTCAAATCTGTAGGTGATTTTCCACAGCAGCTTTATCTTAATCAATATTCTCTGAAATTACCGCAAAGGATTTTGCCCTGCTAAATCACATCTTCCTGAAAGTACATTTGCAATCTTAAAGCAGAAAAGAAAAATGTTCACTTTCTACTGTTATTTGATCCAGAGGGTTGAAACATCAATGTTAGAACATGTAAGGAGAGGAATGTTCTGTCTTTCTTGCAGTCTAAGTGGTGCATCACCATTTCTTGGAGAAACCAAACAGGAAACATTAGCAAATGTGTCTGCTGTGAATTATGAATTTGAAGAAGAGTTCTTCAGTAATACCAGTGCCCTAGCTAAAGATTTTATACGAAGACTTCTAGTGAAGGATCCAAAGTGAGTTGTTTCTCGTGTGTACGCACTGTTGCAGCCTATGTCTAGTATTTCAAATTACATGATGTTTTGAGATGTTAGTTTAATAAACATATAGTAGTATGTATTTTTTACTGTCTGAAACAGTTCTCTGTTATTCTATTAAAGGAAGAGAATGACTATTCAAGATAGTTTGCTGCATCCTTGGATCAAGGTTAGCATGTAATTCATTCTCTGTTGCCTGTTTTTAATCATTCTTCATTTCATACTTTGCCTTCACTTTTAAAGTTCCTTAACAAGGAAAATTGGCATAATCGTTTATTATAACTTACTGTTTTGGAAAGCTGTCTCTATGAAAACTAATACATGCAGAACGTAGACTTCATTAACATAACCCTCTATGTAAGTTAGCAATGGGGAAGTAGCCCACTATTGAGATTAAAATCATGCTCAGGCAGAGAAACTAATCTTCAGGGAGCATTGCACAAAGAAATAAATACATTCTCTGAATCCAGTCCAGTTTCCTCTCACATTTTTCATATTCCAATCTCCTTACGTCAATCAGGCAAAAAAGAGTAATCTCTCTTCTGTCCTTCCTCTTTAGACTGAAGAAAGCAGTTAATGTGGGGTGGTGGTCCAGTTCTTTCAGTGTTCCACAGTGTTTGGTTTGGATCAAGCTGTTGTGGTGCTACTAGCTTGAGAGGGAGGAAATGGGACCTATCATTCTTCTTAATGTGTGTAGTAATACCTGCCACTTATTTTTTTAAATTCCGTATCGCATTCTGATTGTAAGTAGTAAACCTCTTCAGTGCCATTGATTTCCCAGGTTTTGGGGATGCACAGTGGGTATTAGACCCCATTCCACTTCCCAGAGGACCAATTTAGCAGAATATCCGTGCCACAGCTGCTCCAGTTCATAGTTTAGCATCCTAGGGCAGACATTTCTACACCAATACACCAAACTACAAATTTGACTTTGTTTTGCTAACTTTTTGGTGGGGTAATCTTAAACAGTTGAAACATGTTGAACATGTTGAAATGATCTTTTGAACCACTGAAGCAAGCACTGTCCAAGTGTGTCTCTCAGGCACCAAGGTCTTCACTCCTGCAGCAAGGCATGTTGTTTTGTACCATGTTATGTTCCTTTATATCTTAACTTTCCAGGCATTCTCCCCCCACCCCACTGGTCATACCCTCTTTTCCCCCTTCCCCATCACTACTTTTACCTGCATTTCTCCATAATAATGACTTAAAAGTATGGGATCATATACTGCAAAGTTTGGTATACTGCACTGGTAACTGGTGCTTAGTATTAGCCTGTGAGAAGGTTCAAAGTGTGCAGCCTTAGAGCTTGCTGCACGGATAGTTGGGTTGTGATTTTTCTGGGGTCCCAGCAGCATCCAGCTGATTACACTGAGACTGGAACAAAGTTTGACTGCATTTAAAATCAGCCAGGAAACCTTCCCAGAAGACAAGATCTATCTAGGAGATGATATCTGATGCCTCTGTCACAGAGGGAGGTGAAGGATAAAGCTGAATGTTCTGTTGGCTTTTTTGTTTAAAATGAAAAAGCAAGTTTTAGTATTGCATGAAATATTCTTAGGTCCGGATTTCCTTCAGGGCATTTTCTCAAGAAATTCCATCTGCATGCCCCACTAGGCTGTGGATGTTAAAATTACATGCTTACAGTTATGTTATTATTACAGTATGATTACAGTATTATTATAATGTAAGTGGAAATCATCATTGAAGAACAGTGTCTTACATACAGGAAGGTGCTTTATGAAAGTTCTAGTTGTAATTGAGGGATATTTTACAACAACTTTAATTTTCTTTTGTGAATAGCCTAAAGACACCCAGCAAGCACTTAGTAGAAAAGCATCTGCAGTGAATATGGAGAAATTCAAAAAGTTTGCAGCACGACGAAAATGGAAAGTGAGTCATTCAATAAATCTTCAAAATGTTGGTGACATACAAATACAGTAACATTACTTGCTCCAGGGAAACATCAGTGTCATTAGGAGTGGAGAAGGAAGAAGAAACCTGCTCCTCTGTCAGTTGGAATAAATTAGGTGCTTGAGTATCGTGGTATGGGAGATGACTTCTTTGTTAATGATATGCATAAAAATGCTTGTGTGTGGATTGTTTTATGCATCTAGCTGTATGCTGTCATAACCTGTCTTGGTACTTTTTTCAGAGAAAAGGCACTTCAAAGTATAGGTACATGTTTTGTGACAGTAATCCCAGTAAATCAAACATCCCGTAAGCAGGCCTCACAGAACTAATTATTCCAGTAGTTACACCAACACTTAGCAGAGGAAGGAAAAACTAGTCTCTTTTGCAAAGGATTTTTGGTCTGAGATTGCTATCCTGTTTAGAAGGTTGGCATCACTTAATCTTTCCAGAAGTAGGGCAAGGTATTAGCTGAAAGCATTAATCTGTGCAAGGAGCAGTTCATCAAGACAGTTATCCCTCCTCCTTCAGCGTGCGCATTGGGAAATTCACACTGATACTAAGCAAGAGGAGGACTGTTGTACGAGAAATCTGTTTATCCTGAGGAGAAATGAAACATGAGACAACAGAGGTCGCTATTATTAGAAAACAAGTTTTATTCATTGTCACAGAGGCCAAGAAACAGGATGATTTTGCTAAGATATGGACCAAAGGCACAAAATATTTTTTTTTGCCACAGTTTAGTGTCTGTGATAGGTGAACTTCTGTCGTATTTATAAAATTTAAGTACTAGTTTGCTGCCTTAGAGTGAAATGGTGGGTCTAGGAATATCATAAACTGTTCTGTAATATGACGTTTAAAGGAGTGCTGTCAGCTAATTTGCACTCGGTTTAGGTTTTCTGTGTATACATACTTTAAAATATGTACACATATTTTAGAGGATGTAACACAAATCGGTTTTGCTTTGTATTTGAACAGCTTGGTGAAATAGTAGCAATCCAAAAAAATCCTGTAGCTTTTCTTAGTGCATATGAATAGCCTATTTGGATTAAAAATGTCAAAAGAAATTGAAGGTTCCAGTACAGTATAAAAAGGAGATGGGGGGTGTTGAAGTCAAACTCCAGTTTGTTTTGTTAATACAACAGTATTCCTTTAAAATCTCTGCAATAGCATGTTATCACAAGTGTTTTGTTTTGATTTTTTTTTTTTACATATAGCTTTTTTCTTCTTATTTTTAAAAAGCAATCAGTGCGCTTAATATCCTTGTGCCAAAGATTATCAAGATCTTTCTTGTCCAGAAGTAACATGAGTGTCGCTAGGAGTGATGATACTCTGGTAAGTGTGTACTTACATGTTTAGAATGCTTTATTACATCTGAAATTATTCTAACAGAAGCATTGGGCTATTGAAAATGTGCATAATTAATTAATCTCATATGTAGGAAGAAATAGATTTTAAGGCTACAGAGGTCAGTTATCCATAGTCTGATCGGCTGCATGACACAAACGTTGAAATTTAATTTATTGATTACCATGGTGAGGCTGATAGCTAGTGCCAGAAATTCATCTATCTTGGTTTTGAAGTTTAATTCAGGGGGGTTTTTTTGTACCGTAGCAATTGCAATGTGAAAAAGTTGCATCTGAGTTTTTCATGGCACTGTGTAGAGTAAAATAATACTGCATTTTTTTTAACAGAATATTCAAAAACATTGAGACCCTCTTAGATCCAGTGAATGCTAGACAGTGGTATCACAACAAGCAGTTATTTAAGGAGGAAATTTTAAAGTTGGCCAGTATTCAGTTTGTGGTATTATATACATGTACTGGAGCTAAGTAGTCAGGAGCAATTGCTGTATGCTTTGTAATTACAAATGCTTGTAAATCCAAAAGCATTCTTACTTAGCTTACTCTCCAGGTTTTAATACATGCTTCACAAATTCCCTGTTATCAGCAAAGTATGTATGTTAATATGTTTAGAGCTGGGTAACCTCATCTTTTCTGTGCATTAATAGGATCAAACGTCAAAAATTCTGCAAAGGCCTTTTTATCCATATTACTTTCCCTGTGTCCCTCCTGTGCAACTCCGCACTCTTGTTTCCGCTTTTCTTCCTCTTATCTTTCTGCTTCCATGCTCCTTGTTCTCTCGGTCTTGCCCTCCTTTCCCTGCCTCCCCCACCTCAGCTGTCAGTATGCCTTTTAACACTGGATCAGCATTTCACACCTGTGTTGTAGCAGAAAGGATTGTAGCCTTATGTTAGTGTTCTAAAATATCTGAAACCTCAAGAGAGAGGAGGCAAGAATGATCCAAATATTGGGCTCAGTGAATTTCAGTTCTTGTGACATTTTAGTGCATGGGAAAAAAATAAAGTTACAC